>NC_083463.1:11955312-12235312 GCF_030014155.1 Tachysurus vachellii
TTTTAAAACACGATTTACATTCTCAATGTAATGTATTAAAACGTTGACGGGGCAAAAAGGGATTCACAAGATGCTGCATTAGAAACTCAATTTCTATGATGAATTGCCTGAGGCCAATGAATCACAAACTGTTCTTGCAGCTTGCAGGTTTTTTTTTTGGTCCAAATCTTCTTAAACCTCTCTCTTAATCTGATCGGATGAATATGAGAGGGTGAAAGGATTTTCAGACTAAAAAAGCACTCATTTTTTTTCTTTGACGTGCTTCGTATTTTCTAAATGCTGGGTCAGTAATATTCAAAAAACCGCTAAGCACTCATGCAGTTGTGCCTCTCCATCAGGGCTCACTGATGTTCCTTTCTCTTGTACTGCTGCTGTAAGCTGTTGGCTTTTAGCTGCTTTTTAACACACTAAATCCTAAGAAAAGACGCATTCTTCTACAAACACTGTTTAGGCACTATGTCACTGACATCTTTTTCACTCGCCTTAATTATAGATTAATGCTCTTGGAAATAACTGTAATGGCCATCACGCATCATAAAGTTGTGCATTGCATATTTGTGTTATTTAGAATATAATTCAAATCAACTTTTTCACAAAGAGAAGAAAAAAATACTGAAGGTTACTTCATTCGCCAAATTGCTGACAGAAGATTCAAGTGGTTTAGCTAAAATTCCACAATGCATTTGTGTATGTTTGTCTGTGTGAGTAATGTGTGTGTGCGTGTGCGCTTGTGTGTGCCATGGATGGTTAATTCCCTTCACCATCTCAGTGCCAGTGGTGGTAATGAGAGAGTTGTTGCAGAATGGATTTCTTCAGCCAAAACGGCTTACTCTGCCAGGTTTGGCTACTCCAGCTTAGTTGTTTATAAAGAGGAATTGAGTTGGATAGCAAAGCTTGAAAAGATGGGCTTGCAGTTGATTCACAGACATATACATTCAATATAATATGTAGTTGTGATAAGCCTGCTGTAGATTTGCTGTTTAAGTGGAAGTCAATAGTAGCAATGCTATTTAATATATATATATTATATAATATATATATACACTGTATATATATACAGGGAGTGCAGAATTATTAGGGAAGTTGTATTTTTGAGGATTAATTTTATTATTGAACAACAACCATGTTCTCAATGAACCCAAAAAACTCATTAATAGCAAAGCTGAATATTTTTGGAAGTAGTTTTTAGTTTGTTTGTAGTTTTAGCTATTTTAGGAGGATATCTGTGTGTGCAGGTGACTATTACTGTGCATAATTATTAGGCAACTTAACAAAAAACAAATATATACCCATTTCAATTATTTATTTTCACCAGTGAAACCAATATTACATCTCAACATTCACTAATATACATTTCTGACATTCAAAAACAAAACAAAAACAAATCAGTGACCAATATAGCCACCTTTCTTTGCAAGGACACTCAAAAGCCTGCCATCCATGGATTCTGTCAGTGTTTTGATCTGTTCACCGTCAACATTGCGTGCAGCAGCAACCACAGCCTCCCAGACACTCTTCAGAGAGGTGTACTGTTTTCCCTCCTTGTAAATCTCACATTTGATGATGGACCACAGGTTCTCTATGGGGTTCAGATCAGGTGAACAAGGAGGCCATGTCATTAGTTTTTCTTCTTTTAGACCCTTTCTTGCCAGCCACGCTGTGGAGTACTTGGACGCGTGTGATGGAGCATTGTCCTGCATGAAAATCATGTTTTTCTTGAAGGATGCAGACTTCTTCCTGTACCACTGCTTGAAGAAGGTGTCTTCCAGAAACTGGCAGTAGGACTGGGAGTTGAGCTTGACCCCATCCTCAACCCGAAAAGGCCCCACAAGCTCATCTTTGATGATACCAGCCCAAACCAGTACTCCACCTCCACCTTGCTGGCATCTCAGTCGGACTGGAGCTCTCTGCCCTTTACCGATCCAGCCACGAGCCCATCCATCTGGCCCATCAAGACTCACTCTCATTTCATCAGTCCATAAAACCTTAGAAAAATCAGTCTTCAGATATTTCTTGGCCCAGTCTTGACGTTTCAGCTTGTGTGTCTTGTTCAGTGGTGGTCGTTTTTCAGCCTTTCTTACCTTGGCCATGTCTCTGAGTATTGCACACCTTGTGCTTTTGGGCACTCCAGTGATGTTGCAGCTCTGAAATATGGCAAAACTGGTGGCAAGTGGCATCTTGGCAGCTGCACGCTTGACTTTTCTCAGTTCATGGGCAGTTATTTTGCGCCTTGGTTTTTCCACACGCTTCTTGCGACCCTGTTGACTATTTTGAATGAAACGCTTGATTGTTCGATGATCACGCTTCAGAAGCTTGGCAATTTTAAGAGTGCTGCATCCCTCTGCAAGATATCTCACTATTTTTGACTTTTCGGAGCCTGTCAAGTCCTTCTTTTGACCCATTTTGCCAAAGGAAAGGAAGTTGCCTAATAATTATGCACACCTGATATAGGGTGTAGATGTCATTAGACCACACCCCTTCTCATTACAGAGATGCACATCACCTAATATGCTTAATTGGTTGTAGGCTTTCGAGCCTATAGAGCTTGGAGTAAGACAACATGCATAAAGAGGATGATGTGGTCAAAATACTCATTTGCCTAATAATTCTGCACTCCCTGTATATACAGTATGTTGCAGTGTACAAGTATCAATGTATTTTTCCAACTTCTTTTTGTCTCTGTTTCTATAATGCATAATTTAAAAGATTGTGGTTAAAACTTTTTATCTAGGAACTTCAAGGTGAAAAAATGGATTTACAGTGTTTGATGTCTGTACAAAAGAATAGGGAATGTCACTTTGGGAAACTACTTAAACATGTAAAAATCTCCATCTCAATCAGCACTGTTTATATTTGTCAGTACAATGTTACTGTGGAAAGTCCTAAAATCCAAACTCATGAGCTTTGGGCGATTGTATACCCGGTGCTACTGGGCAGAGGTGGGTAGAGTAGGCAAAAAATGTATTCAAGTACAACTAAAACCACTTATATTAATATTTACTCAAGTAGCTGTACAAGTAATAATGTTCGTAGTTACGTGAGTATCCGATGAGAAGACTATTCAAGTAGCGAGTTATTACTTTGGATCTGATTCAAATGAAGGGTACTACATTGCCATCTGTAAGCCACACCTATTCAGAAAGTCGGTTCTGTTTATAGAATATGAAAAATTCCATATAAACATACAATCATATTTCATCTCAACAGGATACGTCTTATGACAAAAATGTTGTTATGCTTCTCAGTTTGTGTACTTTTTGTGGAATATGGGTATAAAAATGTGCAGATGTTTGGAACAAATGTTTGACATATTTGTCTCCTATCTGGTATGAAAGCATATATCATCAAAACATTTGATTGTTAGTCTTGTGATATGATGCAGGAGTCTGAAACACAAAAAAGGCAAGAAAACTACATATTATTCAATGCCATTTAACAGTAAAAGAGGAACACAAATGAATGTAGTGAAGTAAAGTACAATTCTGCGATCAAAAACATGCTTAATAAGAGTATAAGTAAGGCCAGTTTAAGCTACTCTTAAAAGTACAAAATTGAGGTGAAGAGTTTGGCCATTAATATTCTTAATAATTTGTTATATATCAAACAGAACATAGAAATTTACAGAAGTGATTCCTTCTGAAGTGACACCAGGAAATGAAAAATATAGCAAGATTCTTATTGCATGTTATTGCATCAATGTGAATATGTGTGACTAAGTTTGGACTTGGGAAAACTGAGTTGTCCTACTTCCTACTTTTATTCTTTGGTTCTGCCATGTATTGCTGCTCTGTAGATATAAATTTATATTTCTGCCTACACTTTCTGAGTCATAAAAATATATATATCAAACACATCACAAGAATTATCTTGGCAGGCTGGACATTAGTGTGTGTACAAAATGTATAAAATGTGTTTTTCTCTCATAGAGAATCTTGTGCATTGTTCTTTTGCATTGGTCTCTTTAAGATTGTCAGTGCCAAGCGACATTATTGTTCACAACTTAACAACACCATGATTTTATTGGTTTACACTGGCTAATTGTACAGAGAACACGTTGTGAATGCTCTTAAGTGAGCTCAGCTGGAGCTTTTGTTTGACGAACGGATGATGAGAAGCGAAGGCCTGGAATTGTCAGCCCAATAAAGGAGATCTTTGTTAGCTTCTTTGCTGGGATGGATTCAAAGAAGAGAGGGAGAAGAAGCAGATTTAGTTTGTTTTTTGTTTTATAAAAAAGGAGCATCTGCAGTAAAGGGGTTTCAGATACCTGGCATAACTTTAAGATGATTAAAAAATCTAGTTAATATTGCCACAATTCCATGTTTTACCATTGTTTATTGTAATGTCTTACAATTTTGCCTTGAGTTATCACTTTGGCCATGCTAAGCCATTGTCAGATAGAAGTCTTTGGAAAGAGAGAGGATAATACACTGTCCAAACCCTTCTTTGCTCAGCATCTCATGCTTCATTGATTGCAGGTAACTAAGCTAATCTTTAAGAATGTAGTTTGGGATTTTATGCAGAGATTTTGAGCTTCCAATGAATGCAAAATGCTGTAATAAAGGACCACAAGACATTAAGATAATCAGACTAAGATACACAGACATACACTGTGTATGATGCAGATGGCATGTCTCTTTACATTTCTGTGAGTATGACATTTGTACATAACCATCATAGTTTTTCTTATATATATATATATATATATATATATATATATATATATATATATATATATATATATATATATATTTTATATATTGTAATTTTTCATTATAATTTTTTGTTAATTCATGTTGACCAAGTATCAAAGCATTACTTTTGCTGTCTCACACATTCAGTTATGTCACTGTGTGGAATATCAGCATGAACAAACTTTACTAAGGAATGTAATTATACAAGGAATGTTCTATTACTAAAGACCTGAATCTGACATATTTGAAAAGTGATTGATGACGGTGGGTTGTAGTGTCAAGGGCCATTAGAGGCAGGGTTATAATTCATTCCTGTCGAAAAGCCTTTGTGAATACTCATATTTAAATGTGTATTGGTGGTCTAAAAAAGAACCAGAGAAATGTGTATTGAATTAACATATCCCACAAAAGCAGGACCACTGAATGAAAGTGTTAAAACGTGGATAAAGTACTTCAGCTAAGACTTTACCTGAAGTACAGTTAAATTAAAACCGTAAAACATACTCAAGCAATTATTTTTCAGTTTACAAAGTTACTAATATAGTTGTTTGGTAAAAACTTTTTTTAAAGATAGTTCTCCATCTAATGTAAAAATGTATAATGATCTTTATTAATTCTGCCATTCAGGATATTAACATCAATTATTAATAGTTATTCATACTGTATATGTATATATATAGGAGATGAATGTTAATATTGCCACTTCCTGATTCATCAAATTCTGCTGTAGGTATTAATTCAATAATAAAGCATTAA
The DNA here is from genome assembly GCF_030014155.1 of Tachysurus vachellii. NCBI lineage: Eukaryota > Metazoa > Chordata > Actinopteri > Siluriformes > Bagridae > Tachysurus > Tachysurus vachellii. Next base: position 11,960,760 of record NC_083463.1, read on the forward strand.
CATTTACCGTACATATATGTTTATTATATTTTTTTAGTTATTTAATGTAGTTTAAATCTTAAATCTTATTCTCACCCCTCACTATGTACAATTGGTGGTGAGAAACAAGCCTAGAGGAAACTGATGTATCCAATCAGCTAGAGAAAACCCTGCCACATATGGCTATAACCTCTTTAAAAAATATGTTCCTTTGTCCAGGACACCTTAGTGGTTTATTTGTCATTCTTTCAGCAGTGATAGAAACATTAGTCTCTGGGGCCTATTTTGTTGCTGTCATAAAGGAAAGGCCATGCTGCTGTTTTTTTTCCAAGTGTGTATCCATCTGTGTGTTTTGAACCCACTTTAATCTGTTAGGCAGCTAGTCATATGGGACTTGGCCTTGCTCCTCTGTCATCTCACTGAGGATCCCAGTGCTAAATATGGGGTAATGTCACTGCTCCTCCAGCCAGGGGCGTCTAGTGTCCTTCAAGCATACTAATGGCATTTTGATAGGCTTAAGCTCTTAAAAGGATGGAGTGAATCATTGACTCTTTAAGCAAACAACATCAAGCTCATTTAAAGATTTTGTCTTCAGTTCGGTTGACTTGGATGCCTGTGTTGTTAAATTTGCTGGCCTATGTAGTGGAAAGAGAAAAGGAAAGGGCAGCAGTAAATATTCTGAGATGCTGACATTTCCATCTGTTCAGCAAATAAGATTCAGTGATTTGCAATAACACATATGGAATTGGGGCATACAATATAATTTGTAAAACTAAAGTCTGAGGTGTGGAAGTGGACATTTGTGTGGACAGTATAAACACTGATTAGCAGAACAAAGAACAAGTACAAATAAAGTAACTATGCCAACCTCACATGGGTGAAAGGCTGGTGCAAAGGTTACCGTTGCTGCCTCACAGGTCCAGTACCTGTTTTGGGTCTCCCGTTTCCTGTCAACTCCCACAGATGTAGAAGAATGTATGCTATGCTAAGTTTCCTTAGATTTGTGTGTGCATGTGTGCACAAGCCCCTTGCGATGGACTGGCATCCAGACTGTATTCTTGACTCATAGTGTGCCTCAGATAGGCTCTGGACCCTAAACAATCCTTACTAGGAAAGTGTTACTTGATTTGAGAACCACTTGTTCCCATTTCTGAGCTCCAGTCTTTTAACAGTCAGTCAGTGTACACGTGCTGTCAGTAGCCTAATATATGCTTCAGTATGAAGAACACCACAGGGAACTCCCAGGGTCATTAGCTCTTAATGCCATTTTCTGCCTTAAAAGCCCTCTCTTGGCCCCATTTATCTATCCATCCATCCATGTGATTGCAAAATCAAAGCACACAAGAGGTTCTTTAAATCTAGAACCAACCACTTTTCTTTTTCTCATCCACATAGCTTCAGTCGTCCCAATCAGATTCCTGTCAGTGAAAATCCAATGCTAAAGACCTGATGAGTATGAAAAGCGTTTTGTGTGTGTGTGTGTGTGTGTGTGTGTCTGTGTGTGTGTGTGTGTGTGTGTGTGGCTAAAACACTGTAGCCAGACTAAGTGATGAGGCTCATGATGAAGACAAGGGGTGGACAGGTCATATGACCATACTCATCGTAAATGGTGCTCTTATTGATTTTTTATCTTCCTCGAGGGGAATGAACAAATGGGGGCAGCTTGGCAAAAGTTGTTTCTGTCAGATGTCTCCTTATGAGTCTAAGTGTATGTGTGGTTATATTCCCTTGAATGCTGTTAAAAAAACTGCCTGACAGAGTCGTTTGTGGCCTTAATTACGTCTGAGCAAAAATGGCCATCTTGTGGATGCGTTAATGAGTCCACAGGGAGCAAGCCCACGTCGTCGGCTTTATTACTCAGCTCTACAAGTGCTTCTCATTTTGTCTTCCTTCTGTCCCCTTTTCAAGAATATCTTACAGTAGCGAGTTTTGTGCTTCTGTGTGTATGAGTATAGATGTCTAGATAGATGACCATGTTTTTTTAACTGTGTAAGAAGTCCACGTTAGTCTAGTGCTGGGTTTAGATGGGATTATCCGGGTTATTTATGGCAATTTCATAATCATTCTAGTCAGTTAGAGCAATTAGTAAACTAGTGCATGTGCTACATCAGTCTCTCAGCAGGAGTATAACCATTTATAGCCTTTTATTATACAATTATTGTGTTCATCCTTGCGAAAAGAATGAAGAAAAGCTTAATTGATGTCACACCACATGCCACTCTTAAATCTGTCTATCCACCCTTAAGCACACCCTGCCTATTTTACACTGACCCCAAAGGTTATCTTAGTGAAGCTTACAGTGCTGCTTTGACTGGTGTCTGGGTCCACCACTCTGAGCCACAATCTGTTACATACTGATTTAATTTTATCATGTCAATCTGAAAAGCTGCACCCACAATAACCAGCCTTTTTTCCCCTTGGTCTTAACTATTTAAGTGTTGTGATCTTGTTTTTTTGCACCTACTCACTTGATTGTTCTTGGTTTACTCTAAAAAAAACGGTCAAGCAAAATGATGTTTCTGTGTGCATGTGATATGTATAAAGTTATATAACTTGATAATGGATGGGGCTTCTTTCTGGCTAGTGGTGGTTGTTCTTGAACTTTTACAGGAGTATTCTGTATTTCTGTTTCAAAAATCAGGAACCATGCCATTGCGGACAAAGCTGTTATGCTCTTTGGTGTGTAGGAGGTTAGTTCGAAATGTTTTTTTTTTTATTACTGTCCCTCCACTTAACCATTGTGTGATGAGATTTCCATTTAGTACATTGGCTCAAAAATGCCCACATGCATGCCAGTGAAAAGGGACTTGGTGAACAAAAGATCCACTAAGAAAGCACAATTGTGTATAGAAGTATAGGACATTTCTATGAAACATTTAAAGAAAAAATATTACCATTTGAAATGGTCTCAGCTGTTGTCTGCTAATTAGATGTCCTTGGAAGAACGAGAGTACGTTTTTTTTTATTGCCTACAATGGGCTCTTTCAATGGATTACTGTGGCCTTGCTATTTAGGCCTTCTCAGTCAGACTATTCAAGGCGACCAGTGGTGTCTTTTTAGACTATAGGATATTTGGCATTTTCATTTCAGCTTTTCTCTCTCACTGTGATGTTAACCCTATGTTGTACTTATGTTCACTGAGGACTTTTTAGCATCTGTAATTTGTGAACATTATGCCAGTATCCAGCTACTTTTCTGTATATATCCATATGTCCATGTAGGTTATTTTAAATGTTTAACCAGTCTTCAGCTAGCGTGTATAAACATTCATTTGTTCAGATAATTAAGTTCAGGTAGCCTGGATAATAAATTTTCACTTTAATGAATGCATTAATTCAACAAAACAAACAGATGAATAAAATTATTATTATTGAAAACATTTCTTTGATGTTCTGGTCCATTTTGACATTATTGCCTACCACAATTCCTGCTGAAACTTTAGGCGCACTTTCATGTTGCACATCCCACCACATCCCAATGGTGATCTATTGGCTTCTGTCAACTGTGTGCCTCAGTTGGATTCATTAATATTAAGACTCCAGTCAGACTCCTTAAAACCAAACTCCAGAATCAAAGACTCACTGTACAGTTTGTGCCCACTGCAATCTCAGATTTCTGACATTAGACCTGACATTGTTTTCTGCTATTGTAGCCCATGTGCCTCACATCTTGATCTTCATTCTAAGATACTTTTCTGCTGAGCACAAATGGTAAAGATTGGTTATCTGACTTGCTGTAGTCTTTCTGTCAGGTTAAACCAGTCTGGCTATTCTCTCTTTAGTTATCTCAACAACAAGTCAAGTCAAGTCAAGAGTCAAGAAGCTTTTATTGTTATTTCAACCATATATAGCTGTTGCAGTACACAGTGAAATGAGACAACGTTTCTCCAGGATCATGGTGCTACATAAAACAAAGACAGAGCTAAGGACTTAGTAAGTAGTCCTGGATACATAAAGTGCATCTGTGCAACCTGGTACAAACAGTGTAGGACAAGACAAACAAGACAGAAAAGACAGTGTAGGACAAAAGACAGTGCAGACAAAAAATTACAAGACAATACACAAAAGACAATACACAAAAGACAATAGACAGAAACAGCAATGACCAGTGTAAATACTGTATGTTCAAACAATGTGTGTGCAGAAATACTGGAATGAACACAGATTTTTTTGTGAGAAAAAATTTTGTGTGAAAAACTTAAGAGATTAGTAGCTATAAAAATACTTAAACTGACCTATCCACCACCAAAAATCATGCCATAGACAGAATCACTCAAATTTTCAAACTGCTGGCCTGTATCTGAATAGTTTTATGCATTGTTTTATGTCTTTTAATTTGGATGAATTTGAAGACAGTTGCATGTGTATGTGTCAAAATATGTAAGATAAATAAGACATAACTTTGGCTATGGTGCAATATACTGATAATATCATTAAAAATCTTTTAATTTACTGTGGTTCATAAATTTAAAATAAGCACAATCTGTCCCTAGATATTGCTAGAACCCATTTACTTTCTTGAAGTCTGCTCAATTATAGTGCCCATTTTGAAATAAAATGGTTATCTGGACTTTTAGCAAGGCACACATTCACATAAAATGCTGGGTACAGTTTATTTCACTGGATCCTGGAATAAAAAGGATGTTTTATTTGTGTGGGTGTAAAGAAGGTTAATGAAGCTCCTATTCTGGGTGGAGTTCAGTAATTTCAGCACTATTGATGTTTCGATTACTGGCAGCAGCACTAGTATGGAGTGATCAATAGAGGCGCATCATCCTGACACAGCAGAGGCCTTAAGTGTTAATTAAGAAACAGGTTTGTGAAAGAAAACATCTCTTTACACTCAAGTGTTGTTAACAGTGCGTCAGCTTTTCAAATGTTTATGGCCATGAAAGCCTTTTGCCTTTGCTGAAAGGGCCTTGCATGCTGAAGGGAAGCTTCATTATGCGCTTGCCAAAGTTCTAACACTTTTGCAGTTGCACAAGCATTCAGTTAAAAAAAAAAAAATTAGTTATATCAGAATTTTTACACACTGCTGTCATAGCGTGTTGCTGATCTGATCCTATCTTTTCAGCACATTTTCTGTGTTCGTTAGTTAACACCCGATTCAATGCATCCATCACCTCTTGATCCTATCGATTCTAACACTATTCAGTTGTTTTGTATGCTGTTTTTTGAGTAGTAATCAGTGATTTTCTTTATTTTTTTTTCTCAGATGTTCTTTAAATAACCTAATCAGATGCCTTGTTAAAACATGTGAAAAGTATGAATCTACCTCATTCATCTCTGAGACAGTGATAGCTGGTGATAACTAGTGAAGAAATCTTTCAACATCCTATTTAAAGTATAAAGCTCTTGGGAACAGGAGAAAATTCACCCTATTAAGAACAGTCTGGGATTATTATAGCTTTCATCCTCTATATTTTTGTGTTGCCCTCTAATTACTATATCATGACTTGTTCCTGTTTTATTCTGTATTTGATTTGCTGTTGTGAAGGCAAAGTTGAAATCATGCAGCCTTCACCTGCCACAACCTGTTTAATTGTCTTAATAACATAATCATGTGAGGAATTTCACACAAACCTTTATGCCCTTGCGGTTAAATCAAACCGATGTTTGTTAGTTTAGTCTCACAGTTACACACACATCCATTCTTTAGTACATTTCTACCTCTGTTGGCATAATGTCTTCTTTTAGCTGTAAAACAAATTTCTCATTATTTCAAATTCAAATGAATATAAACACGAGGCAGTTTGCGTGCAAAGTTAGAAGTCGTGAAGTTGAGCGTAAGAGTGGGATTTGTTGCCATCAATTTTCTTAGATAGGGTAGTAAATTCAATTAAATAGCTTACTTGTTAAAATTGTACGGTCAAGTGGGTTTATAATGTAAAACAGGATAAATAAGAGTGTACTGAAGTCTGTAATGATGCACTCAATACAGCTTCTTCATATCATTTATGACTAGTGAAATATATTTCAGCAGTTTTGCCTTGAAGATAAGACACATTTTAGTTACAGTGCAAACTTTTCACATTTCTGTATATAGGTAAATGTGGTCTAAAAGATGCTAAGGGGCAGATAGATGAAGAAAGTGGTTGATCAGCAACTTCTATTTGATGGTGAAGGTTCGAGGGGGGCAACTCTCACCTCTCCATTCTGCCTTTGCACAAGACCTATCTCCATACCTTCTATACACATATTTATGCCAAGAAACAGCAATCTAAGCACAAATAGGAATTTAAAAGGGCTTTAAGGCCTCAAAATCTCTCATTCCTTCCATTCCCTTGAATTTCCATGCTATAGAAAGAGCAGAGGGGAAAAGAGGGAAAAAGTCAACTGTTTATCTTGCTTGTGCAAATACTTGCTTTATTTCTCTGTTTATTTGAAATCTTATCTTGCCTTTTGGACAGTTCAAGACCTCTTTAAAATAAGCTCTTATTTGCTGTGAATCACATGGTAACCCCATTTCTACAGCAAGTTAAATATCTTTCATTTCTTAATCTAGTCTCACACCTGCTTGGATGTCAGTCTGCTGAACAGAAGGAAAACAGTACCTCCATTTTATGAAGCTCAATGCAAGAAACACATCTTCAGTGCTATTTTACACCTAACATAGTGTGATGGTTTGTGTGTTATGTACAACTTCTTCTCAGCCATTATGCTAAATTTATACTCCTCTTAATATACTAGATGAAAATGATCAGCCAAATGTAGTAATCTATAAATAAGTCATTTGTTCTAGGGATTTCAGGAAGACGGTATAGTTCATCCCCATATAATTCATTCTGTCTTTTTGTGTTTCTCATTCATTTCTTTATTTTGGCCTGAAAATATGTAACCATGTGACCTCCACTTGCCACAATCTGTTTAATTATTTCAGACTGTTCATTGTTAATAAATGTTTAATCTTTTGAGACAGACACAGTGGACACGGGCATCAGCTTTAAAGTTGGAAAAAGCTAACACTGAAAAGTGTTGAATAAATATTTGACTTTGAGCAATATAATGGGTTAAAAATTGTTTGCAAAAATTAATATTTTACTTTAATATTTACATTTTATTCTTTTATTTTAATATGAAAATTAATGCAAATTATTTGTTTATTTAAAAATATACATTTTTTTGTTTATTTTAATAATATAAATATTAAATTAATTTAATTAAAAAAACAAGAAAAAAGAATATATATATATATATATATATATATATATATATATATATATATATATATATATATATATATATATAGCTATTACATGTATAATATGCTATTACATATACAGTATTTAAATGTTGAGTATAATAAACGATCATGACTGTTTAAAACTTTTTGTGAAATGAGCATACAATGTGCATACAACCACCCCCCCTAATCTTTAAAAAGAATTTACATTAAAGCAATGAATAATTCATCAAAAGTTGTGATAGAGTTGATGGGTTTGGGGGATTTTTGACCAAAATAGATCTAATGTTTGTGATATAGTGATAGTGAGCAACTGACTCTGAAATTGATTTATAGCTTGTGATCACCACCTTATGTTTGTAATTATATCTTAATTAAATTTCATGCTTTGTGCCCAAAGATAACTTTATTAGTCTCGCTGTGGTGCTGGTGGTGGGTGCAACTTAACACAGCAGTTTTTTTCTTCCCATTTTTTGGAATCAGCTAGAGGACTGAGTGGGTTAACTCATCCGCGAGCCCCTGGGAGATGAAGAAGCATAAATTAATGTGGTCCCTCAAGGAGAAGAGAGGCTTCTGGGTAACAGAGGCATTATCAGCAGCCAGAGAGAGGCTCAAGCTCAGTTTCATTCCACTTTTCTTTGTTAAATACAAAGCAGGTCACCTCCATAAGAAGGTGATATAAAAAACTGGGGGCTTTCACACAATTGCAGATAAACCCTCAACTATGTTTGGCCCCCTTTATATTCTTTCAAACTTGTCTTTTCTGCTCACATAAAGGGAAAAACAACCAGCGTGGCCATGGCTTCTCTTTCAGGAGAAACAGATCCATGTATATATTTTGTGTCTGTGAAAAGAGAGAGAAGGGGTATAAACACACTAGAGCATGCAGAAACAATGCATGCATGCACATGCTCACTTGAGAAATGTTTTAATTATGCACAAAAGAAAGTGCTTAATAAAAGAGGGAATTAAGGAAAACGCTCTGAGCGATTGCGGGAATTCGGCCAAAAGGAAATGAGTTGATCGCCATGTGCACTCACTCTATTTCTCTCCCTCCCTTCTCGTTTTCACTCCCTCTATCTTCTCTGGCTTTTGGTTCCTCCTTCTCTCCCTCAATTCCTTTCCCCCATTTGGAAAAAAAAGGCTGCAACTTCAAGCAATTTTTAATCAGCTAGAAAACATATGTGGCTTTGCAGCTAAGACAGCTTGGCCAGCCACTGATAAATGCATATCACTAATTTGCATACGGTAAAAGCTACCCTTTAATCAGAACCTCTAATCCCTGACAGTATTAATGATTTTTTTTCCTCGTATAGTATCATGTTTGCTAATTCCGAAGTGATCAGCTTCACGTACGCGTCTCTTTCTTTGTGTTGGCATAATGGTCGAGTTGAGAACTTCTGTTATCCTACTTTGGCACATAATTAGGACTACAAAGGGGGACAAATCGCTGTGAATAGGTCTCACAAAGAGCAGCTTCTTTCTTCTTCTCTTTGCTTTTTACATGGTTCTTGTGAACAGTTGTGTCATTTTGTGTTAAAAGAACTGGTGCAGAAATTGGATGCTTGACGACTCAGAGGCCTAGTGTTGTAGCAGTGTGTTTCAGCAAACTGCTAGAAAGAGTGAAAAAAATATAAAAAATTGGCACCTAATTAAAATGTCTATCATGGATTCCTGGTTTAGAGACTCTGCAATGTCTTTTCCAAATAGCACTCTAGGCTATAAAACACTCTATTTAATTTGACTGCTAAGCACCTTGCAAAGTACTTCAATCCCAGCTTCTTTTCTGTTTATGCAATATAAATACTCTTCTGCTTTCCTGTTAGCAGGGAAAAAAGCTGGAAGGAGAAGAGGGGGTAGATGTGCGGTGGGGTGTTTAGAGAAGAAATAAAGCATCCAAAATAGTTGTTATTGGTGTGCTGACTACAAAGCATCATGAGGGTTTTTTAAATCACCAATTTAAGTAAAAGAAAAGAGAGAAGGGAAAAGAAAAAAGGTGGTGCTACATTTTGCTATGTGTAAGCACAAGAGAGAATAAATAGCTATAAAAAACTGGCGTGTCAGCTTGGTATACACGGCGGCTGATTTATACAATTCATTTGGGCCATTACTTTTCATTAAAGATCAAATGAAATGGGTACTTACTTCCTAAGAGGCCTTCGGGGGCCTGAATTGCCGAGAAGAAAGAAGATTAAACTTTACATTCAGGCCCAAATTTAATTCAGAAGTAATCAATCGCATAATGGGCCAGCAACTGTAGCCTGGATGATTGAAATGAAATTACCATATTTTTAATCTTAATTTTCCACACTGTTTATCTGACACTGTCAATATAAAATACAAACAGATAATGAAATAGCATTATATTGACACTACAATCATCTCTCGAGCAGCCCTCTGTGATTAAACCGCTGGAATGTTTGATTACATTTTGTTGGCTGACATTACAAATGACACGGATGCTTCGCCGAGACTTGCTGCTGGCTGGAAAATGAGTCTATCCATCATGGGCTCCTGGCAGCTTCAGCCTCGCAGTCGATCGCTGCTGCCAACGGCCTGGGCACCCTTCTGTCAAGCCGTTTAGCACGCTAGAGGAAGGTGGGAGGGAGCGAGGGATAGAATGGCTGGGTGGGGGATAGAGAAAGGAGTGATTCACGACTCCCTTGCTCTGTTAATGATACAAAGCAAAACAGTGGCAAAGAGAGAGAGTGTTTATGCGTTAATGCCCCAGGCTGTGTTCACGATGACATGAAGGCCTCACAAAGTGAAGAGCAGGATTTGAACTAATCATTTACTATTTGTTAAGAAGTAACATATGTTAAGAAGTACATAATGCAGAAGGTCAGTGCTGGTGGTCTGTTGAATAGAACGCAATGCGACAATTATTGCATCCTGTTGGATGAGATTTCTTCATATGGGACCTACAAGAGACTGTATGACCATGAAAAGGAATTATTATTGGGAATTATCCAGGATTAATAGTTTTAATCTATACTGGGGTTTGATTGATATTGTACGTATTGTAAAAAGAGACAAATGCATAATTGTATTTGAAATGGATGTGCTCAAAATCAGAAATGACAAAAACACAGAAGATTAAGGATGACATCTAGGATCTTGGAACCTGCAAACAAAAGACTAGGAGACACAAGAGAACATAGAAAGTGAGGAAACCATATGCAACACTTTTAATAAAGTGGTAGCCAGGGCTGTCCAATTTTATCCAGACAGGGCCGGTGTGGATGCAGGGTTTCATTCCAATCAAACAGAAGAGACACCTGAGTATATTGAAAGCCAAGATCAACTAATTAAACAGGTGGAATCAGGTGTCTCCTGCTTGATTAGGATAAAAACCTGCCCACTGGTATGACCCCCCCTCCACCCCCTTTGGTACAAATGAATAATTTATTGAGTGCATAATTTGATGAATAAATTCATCTTCCACAGTGCACGAGTAGGCATCGTTAATAAAGAAATAGCCAACCAACAAAGACATAAATGGTTTGATTTAACTAAATTAATTTGATTCATCTAAGTTATGCTTGATGGATGGCATCTATTTTGTGTATTCAGCATCTTTATAGCATCTCAGAGCATAGTAGGACTCTGAAGTGTTCTGGTGAGTAATTTTGGTCCCTGGCATTCGTGTTCATGTTATTTTGACCACCTCCACCTACCACCTATTATTGCCAACCAAGTATATCAGAGACATCCAAAAAACTAAATGATTATATATGTATATATAAGGATTATATATATATATATACACATACATACAGCCACTGTATTTCATACCAAAGCCAGCTGGGGTGAAAGCACTTTTTTAGGAAAAGTGCAAGAGGTTGACTGAACAAGGGCATGGTATTGTTGTTCACAGGATATAAAAGTGCAAGTGTGGCCTTAAGTGGGTCTGCATTAAAGAGCTTGGCTCAGGCTGAGGGACAAACACAGCTCTCTGTGTGGAATCAGAAGCATCAGGCAGCCCGAAGGTCACACTGATAAGACCAGGGCTTTCCAATGAGAAAACCGCTTTATGTTGTGACCTTGCTGCCCCTGTAGGTCAGACCTCGGATGCACCAGCTGGTCATTACTAGCAGAAAAACTGTCAGTGAGACACAGTAAATAATGTTCTTAGAGACTCTTGTTGCAGCCAATAGAACTTATGGCACTGAGCACGAATCTAGAAGTTTACGCTTAAAAAAAAACACAGGGACTGCAAAATGCCCCAGTTAGCTAAAGTCATAGACTATTAAACAGTTGTGCTACATATCTCAGGATGTGGATTAGTGAATATTGCTTTCATAATTTACGATTGTAGCTGAAGTAAAGACAAAAGACACAGAGACTAACCTTCATGCTAGAAATTTGATTAGTCTCTGTGTCTTCTGTCTTTACTCTCTCTCAGTTGTTTAGAAAGAACAGGTTTGGATTTTATTTTTTCTGAGCTACAGGTTTTTTTACATTCACTGGCTTATTTAAAATGAATCAGAATTTAAAATAAGCTCAGAATTGAGGAAATAGCTGATTAAAAGCCCAATTTGTATCTAGTACTCCTAGCCATGAACAGAAAGTGAGCGTGATGGTGTATCCTTGACTGATTTACACAGCCAACAGTCATCTAGACATGCCACACACCTTCCAAATCTAAACAAATTTGAAGAATAGTAATGATTTCTGAGAAGATTTCTCAACACATCTGCCAACTTTAACAAGGACAATATCATAGATGATGAAGATATATGACTGTTGCATGTTTTTGGAGTTATGGCTTTACAGAGAGCCAGCAGGTAATCACCAGGAGCCGTCTGATCCATCTGAGTGATAGACATATAGCTAATGGTTAAGGGTTAGTTAAATGTGAAGTTGCTATAAAATTATAATACTTTTACTGACACTTCGACAGTGTACAAAGACAGAAGATTTTTCTTAATCAGTCTGAGGTAGTAAGATGTTCTGGCACTGAACAGCACCAAGTATATGTCAAAAAAGTGCAAACTAATACACATTTTTTTCTGCTTCAAAATGAATAAACTCCAGCCATTTTTCATCTGTGCTATGTTTGGAAAAGTACATTTTTTTTTGGAAATATGCCAAACATGCTTAGAAAAACTCTTTCTATTGTTGCTACTGTAGATCACAACCTGGCCCTATAGTAGTTATAGTGTTTTAAAGAGTCTATAAAAGTACAAACTAGAAAAATAAAAATAACAATATGCCTAAAACTATTTTTTTCTAGACATAATATAATTTTGGTGCTGAAAACACTAATACCAGTTTTTTTTGAGGGTACTTTAAACAGAACCCAACTGAACTCCCATAGCCATTGCTATAGCTATAAGCACTAACATGAATTGGGAAATACTTCAAGACTCATAATGTGAGAACACATTTGGAATTTTGGCATGTTTGGTCATTCAGCCATTAAGCTTCTGTCCTGTCAGAAGTGAAGTTTAGTACAGGACCTTAGCAGACTTTTGATCCAGTCAACTGAGAGCAGACAATTGCCTTTGTATGGCCTATAGGAGGCGATATTATGAGCTGTGAGAGTCCCAGGGTCTTAAAGGGTAAAATAAATGAAAAATAAGTCACAAAGTCAGAGCGGATGGGAGCCTTTTCTTCCGGAGCCTGCCTGCACAATAGGAGAGCGTGATGTGCCGATAAGAGATGCAGCAGCCTAGTAAAAAAATTCAATTCCAGAAAAGCAGGAGCCTGGTGGAGACATAGAGCCATCTTCCCTCCCACTTGGTCTGGGGAAAGATCGTATCATAATCATGGTCACACTGTGTCAGACCTCAAAACGGATCACAAACCAAACATATTGACCTCAAGGAAAAGGATAAATGGCAGCATTAACACTGACACTAACACTGTACACCTTACCATTAAGTATCTGTGAGTTTTCAGTTGTTGTGATTAGAATTCATATTTCCTCTTAGTAGAAATAACTTAGTAAAAGACCTGATAGTAGCATTTTCAAACAAGCTTCTCAGATGGCCCTGGTCACAATGTCTTTTTGTCAGTGTGCCCCTTGTTTATCTTATATCATCTGTGTAAATGTAATGTTTTCATGGTTATGTAATGTTTTCATGTTTTGCTTATTTCCTAAAACATCTTGTATCTTTGACCGTAATGTGGCTGCATTGATAGAAGATTGAGCAGGACATGTCAAGTTTTAATTTGTCAGGTACAAATATGCAACAAGGGAAAATAATACTTTCTGTTTAATACAACATGAACCTGGTTCAGTGCACATGCTTCCTACAACTTGGTGATTAATTCTATAGAATGTGTAGGGAGTTAAAACGATAAAAATATCGCAATATCAAAATAAAAAACTATATTTCGCAACTTATTATGAACTGATTCTCAGGTGAGTGGAGAAATGCCATTATAGAATATAAATATTTACTATTAAAGTGAATAAAAGTAGCCAGGCTAAAAAGCTTCAAGCTTTTTAAATGTACTTGAATTAACTGAAAACTTTCTTTTGTCTCTTTATTATCCTAACTAATAAAATTATATAAAAATAGTAAGCTTGCTTGATCCCTCAGATTTGGTTGCCTACTGATTGTACTGCAAATAAACAATGAAGCCGAATTTTACTTGCACTTCAGTATCAGAAAAGTCTTTCACACGCACCAGGTTCTTCTCACTGTCAAAGGAAAACGGAGAATGATAGAGAGCTATGGAAAGGGGAAAAAAACAGGAGACAGCCACCCCACTCCTCCTTCCTCATTGTACCAGGTCATAACCCTATTTTCACATCAAAAACCCCTCACACTCATTCCAATTGAGTTGTTGTTGTTGCAGAGGGCTGCCGTCACTATTGCCTTTCAGCAGGTTATCAGAGAGTGAAGGAGAAATTGCCTGGGCTCTGCCACGGCCCTGATTGCACTATCAGCGCCATCCGGGAGGCCTGCCATAAAGGCAGCAGGCACCAGGGAGCGTGAGGTGGCATCTGGTGCTGCCCTCCTGATAAATCAGAGCCCGGCCGTGGCACACTGGCACAGTTCAGGGCCGAGGCTCCTGGCACACAAAGCCGAGCTCCAAAACACGTGGCGCGACCCACCCGACCTCCCTGTCCCCTCCTCTTCTGCTCTTGTCAACATCTTTTTTTGTTTAATTCTCATTTCCCTCTCTGTTTCTCTCTCTATTTCCTGCTCTCCTGCCATTACTCGTTCTCCAGCTCCCTGGCAGGCCATGCTGTTGTTTACACAACCTTGCCAAATTATTCCACCTCCCCGAATTTCAGTTTGCATATTTTTCAAAACTTAATTTATTAAATTAAGCGACCAGTCTGGTGCATGAATATGTGCTTTGGCAGTATTGTGGAGCATTCTTTCATGGTTTTATCATAACGTTTGCCTATTTTGTTAGACTGTCTAATAGTGAACACTTACAGAATATGTTTTAAACCATGCTGCATTTGTGATATTTAATAAAGAAGAAACCTTACATATTGGCAAACCTTGATAATCATTTTGTCAGTGTATATTTAAACAAGCCCTATTTTTTTCCCTTTTTGCTAAAACCCTTATGGTCAGTGCTCTGTTGGCTAAGCAGGTGTGAAAATGTAATTTGGGATGATGAAGTATTTATTTGCATTTGGTGTGTTTATTGTACCCTTAATAAATATTTCATTATGAGCATATATTATAATTAAATATAACTTTAAATCTCAGACATTTAACCGGACAGTGAAGAAAATTATGCCACCATTAAAAATAAGCCATAAATTGAAGAACACTTGGCTGCGAATTGGATGGCCAAGTTTAATAGTGCCAGTAAAACGTTGATTTGTAGACCTCTCAAGCACAGGCTTGATAAAACTGGAACAGAATCAACTTTCTATGCTGAGCGACAAACCCTTTGGCTTTCATCCTGCCCAGCTTCCTCTCTTCCCTTCATCTCACACATGCCCACTTTTACATACACATCTGTATGTAGGTTTGATTAATTCTGCATTTAATTTAAATGCACAGATTACATCATTCTCAAAAGCTCGGTTTATTTATTTTAGCATTAGTTAGAGCACACCGGTACACTTTGATGCAGATATGACTGTACCATATTATATTCACTTATACTGTACACAGTTACAGCTGTCGAGCCCTGTGTCAGTAAGTTAGTCGGTGTGTCAGTTATTACAGCAAAGAAAACAGGAGCTTTTTGTCTGTCAGGAGAAGTCCATTACACTACCTGAAAACTGATACATAGAAGTGTATTGATTAATTAATAATTAATTAATTTGCTTTATCTAATTTGACATACCGCACTGAGGGCATGAAATAGGATCTGGTTAGGCTTCTCTCAAGACCTGATTAATGAGCTTTACCACAAACAAACCTGTACACATACTCAGACTCTTTCAGTGTTTGCTCTGTCCTCTGTTTCCAGGTGCTATATATTTTTAGAATAATCCCAGAAATTAACAGGTCAAAAGTTGTGTATTTTATTTTCTAAAATACTTTTTTATTTACAATTAAAGGAATGATTCAGTGAACAATTTAATGTACACAAGAAACCGGCATGTCTGTCTTAGATTTTAAATTTTGTGCTGATGAGACTGATGATGGAAGAAACGAAACTTTAACTTTCTTTCTTTCCTGAACAAATCTACCTCATGACTTCATAACTTCAAGCGCGGTATATATATAGCAATGACATTATAGTTTAAGTTTGTATGTTCTATCCTTGCTGTTTTGCGACACATGATCAAAAATAACAATGCTGGTTAAAGCAAGTATATGAAGACTGTGTATTAATTGATGATCACTCTGATGATCGTTGAGGTGTTCATGCAAAGCAGACGAGCACAGTCATCAGTGCAAAAAGCCAGTTTGACTACTGATCTTTCTCGTTCTGATGCAAATCCAGTAAAAACTAAATTCTTTTTAGTTGTAACTTAATGCCCGTTCTTTTTTCCACTTTGGATGGTTTTTGATGTTTTATCTAACAATTTCATCATGTGATTTATTAATTAATTTTCTCTGAAATTTGATGGAAAATAAATTACAGCATTAGCCAATTTATAATTTAAAACAAACAAAATGTTATATTTTCTGAAGTTGTTTGAACAAATCAGAGGACGGTAATATAAAAGGATGAAGTCTTGCCTGTGGTTTGTGTGTAATGATGGTCTACCAATAAAAAATGGAGTTCATTGCCATGAGGCTTTCTCTGAAAATAAATGAAGGATTGCTTGTGGTTGATTCCTCTTTAATGTAGTACAGTTTTTGTTTTGACTGACTGGCAAAATGTACCAAAACAAATAAACCTGTCAAAAATAAACTGAATATATACAGAGATTGTATGTGAATACTGTTTTTCGGTAAATGTCTGATGTAATTCAGTACCATTAGCTAAACACACACACACACATACATACACGTGCGTCGGAAAAATCTACATATCCGTGTTTTAAATCAAGAGACATGTTTTGTAACGGTTTAGGACTAATGTCATGAAGCCATGGATTTCCTAGATGTTCTTCTTAAAAGCGATAATCTAAGTGTGTGATAATCATAGTTGACAGCTGCTAACTGAAATGACATGCTGGGTTATGTTTGTCTCAGTTATCGCTTTAAAGGCCTAGGCTATAATTCTTATACTGCTACATCACACACACACACACACACACACACACACACACACACACACACACACACACACATATGTTTTCATCATATTCTTACAGCACTGTCTGTGAGAATGTGCTATGTTTGAGCAGCTTAACTCACTTTGCTGCATAAAGCCTGGGTTAAAAAAAAGAATGAACCGAAAGCATAATTGTAAATAAAGAATCTATTAGGTTCCTTTATTCTATATTTAATGTCTCTAATATCCTTCAAGCACTAGGTGATCTACAGATGCATAGAGGTGACCTCAGCTTGGAACATTATTCATATAGTCCACATTATTCACAATGCCAAGTGCTTAATTACTTTTTCAGGAAATCTGTAATTGACCAAAGCAGCAGTCGATCAGCTGTATCGATTCTTATATGAAATGCAAGTGCAAAGGGCACTAGAGATGTCAGTTGCTGCTAAAGATCTCCTCCCAGTCATGAATTTAACAGAATATAAATGCGTTAGCATGAACCTATTGCTAATATGCATCAATTATACATAAATTTTTGGTGATTGATTACATTTAGATACAATTTGCAGGATGCTTCTTGTACATTTTTAGCTTCTTTTGTATGCAGCACGTTTAGACCAATATACAGTTTGAAGCACGACTGTTTTTGATGTCCATTAAGGTAACACATTTAGTAGACACGGGCACTTTTGACCGTTTTCTACTATTATGTTTAAAATTTACAAATGGGACAGAGCTCGTTAAAGGTGCCTGAGCTTTAAGTTATATCTCTGCAATACCTAACCTGTTTGCTGCAAATAATGCAGCAACAAGTTTTAACCCAGAAACCCCTCCATCCTAAACCACATTAGAAATGTGTCACTGACCACGACCCTTTTATAGCCAGAAAGCTCAAGGGCCACTGGGAGAGACGCATGCAGGACATGTGTGTGTATGCGCGCGTGTGTGTGCACACGCTCTGTTGTCTGAGTGGTGATGCAGGGGGCCGCAGATGCCGTCTGTCCCCCAGAGACTCGTTTGAGGTTAATGATCTGAGCAGCGGAGCAGGAATAAATAAATCACTTCTAGTGAGCAACGGGTATAAATCTTCACTCCTGCACCCATTTGTGGCACCACCAGTTGCTAATGATTGCATTTTTCTCTTTTCTCCTGTCTTTTTGTGTGTGAATAGGAATCTGTATGTGAGGGGGGTGAGCACAGATGAGTTCCCATTCTCTCTCTGTCTCTCCCTCCCTCTCTTCTTCTCTCCCCATTTCTCCTATCCTCACAGTCTGTGTTGTGTTTTGTCAAGGAACATTAGTGTTGTATAATGAGTGTGTGTGTGTGTGTGTGTGTGAGAGAGAGAGAGAGAGAGACAGAGAGAGAAAGAGAGAGCGAGAAGGAGAGAGAAAGAGAGAGAGACAGAGAGAGAGAGAGAGAGAGAGAGAGGGTAAGGTGGGGGTGTGTAGAAGCGTATTGTAAGTGACAGCAGTGTCTTGTTTGGCTTAGGTTGATGGCTGCAGCCCTTCACCAGCAGTTAAACGTGAAAGGGATTTAAAGGACAGAGTGTACGTTGATGGCTCTCTGTCCGTGGCAGCACATCAAAATGTGCTTCCACTGTGTTGGCTCTGAAATTTATAATATATATTTATAAATACACACTATAGACTCACTGGCCACTTTAATAGTAACACCTGTCACATTGCTCATTTATGCGATTTTCCAATCAGGCAGTCATGTGGCAGCAGCACAATGCATACATCCTTGCTGATACAGATCATGAGCAGAACGGGAGAGAATGGGAATGGGGTAAAATGTGATCATGGCATGGTTTCCGGTACCGGTCAAGTTCTTCTGAGTATTTCAGAAACTGCTTATCTCATGGGTTTCACTAGAGTCCACTCAGACCTGGACCCTGGTGAACACTGCTCACTAAATTATCATATATTGTATTTTAATGAGAGTGTGTGTGTGCCCTGTGATGGGTTGGCACTCCGTCCAGGGTGTATCCTGCCTTGATGCCCGATGACGCCTGAGATAGGCACAGGCTCCCTGTGACCCGAGGTAGTTCGGATAAGCGGTAGAAGATGGAATGAATGAATGAATATATTGTATTTTTAAAATAGATTTTGATGCACAGTTACTTCATATTTGATAAAGGTTATAACACCTTCTTTTGTCACCGATTACAAATGCTTTCTGTTAACCAGCTAGCATTCTTTCTATTTTTGCTTAATGAATTTTCACCCACTCTTTTTTTTATAGAACACTCCTTAGCCTGTCTTAATGTCTTAATGCCTTAACATGTTCACAGATTTTAATGTTGTTCAAGGCAGGGGATTGTGAAGTTCATTTCAAAAACCACAGCCTGCATTTCTTGAAGTAGTTCATTGATTTTTCATTATCTTTTAGAAAAAACAACTCCTGACTAAGTTGCTCCTGTTATATATACATCATAGATCGAATTAAGAGAACTTGTTAAGAGTTCTTAATAAAATTAAGAGAGGAAATGTATTAATAAAACATAATGAATCAGCAAACAAATGATACGATCCAATACAGGTCTCTTGAGAAACAGCGAATGCTGCAGAATGGCCAGTGATTAGCAGGCAATTATAACACACTGTTACCTTAATTGTAATTACTGTGTCCGATTGATTAGTATCAGTAATCAATAAGCTCACTCATGAGCAATTAGTGGCGAGTCTGAAGGAGGAAGAAAAGGCATTAAGCAGGCAGAACACAGCCACATAAAGAGAGACAAACCCCCCCTCCACACACACACACACACACACACACACACACACACACACACACACAGAGAAAATGAAAGCGAGCTCGTACAGTTGCATCATTCATGTGTAATCAGGTGGAACAGGCAGAAACACAAACACTTCAGTTTTCTTTGTTTTACACAGAGATCTACTGGTAAAACATTTCAATGCCTGTTCATCTGTCGCTTTGTGGATTATGTAAAGAACAACCTTGTTTGTGATTTGTTAGTTATTTAACTGTGCTGCAGACCTTGATTGAATTATTACGTAATATGAGATTTGACTTAAAGTGGTATTGCAAGTTTAATATAAATTAATAAGACCCATAGACCTTTCTGTAAATCTTAACCAAATAAAAAGCCCAGGACTGAAAGGAATTCTACGGCAACTTATGGAATCTAAAACCTTAATTATCATAAATTTCTGTTGAAATAATTAAGGCACAAAGATTCACTTCAAAGCCATAGATTTTAACACTAACACATACATTTTGCCACTCCTGAAGGCAAGTCTACAAAAATTGACATAAATACTGGTAACTGATGTTTGTGTTGGTTTGAATTCTCTTTCCAGATGTACTCTTTTTTTAATCCTCATAATCTCAGATGCCACATAAACACCCATCAATTAATACGTGTTAATTATCTGATGACATTGCCTGCATTGTATAATGCTGACCTTTCTGTGAGTTCATAGATGTAGACTTTGAGCACTTGAATCCAGACAATCCAGACCTGTTTCGTGCTTCACATTTCTGCCATTTCAGCTGTGCGATAGTAGGTCTGTGTGTGTGTGTGTGAGTGTGTGTGTGAAATGATTCACTGCACCTGAGCACTCCTCACAAATCCAACACACACAACAAAGAAAAGATGGATTGAGGGGGAGCAAAAAAGGAGGACAAAGTCTCAGCATGTCTCACATTTCAAGGTGAGAGAGAAGTCGGAACACAATGAGTCTGCGATCCAATCAGAACTATATTAAGCTCACAAGGTGAGCAAAACAATGTGAATAAATAAAGCAATTACCAAGGCTTTAGAAAAAGGGTGCCTTTTTTCCCCTCTGTTATCCTGCACTGAGGAAAAAAAAGAAAGAATTGTGAAGGGAGAGAAGGAAGGAATAACAAAAAGAGAGAAAGAAATGCACAGAGGCTTTTCTTCTCTTTAAAATGCTGCATTAGGTCTTTTCCGCCAGTCAGTTTTGATAGTTCAAAGCTGGCAGTTCAATAAATAGCTGGAACCGGCACATCTCTGTTCTTGCAAAAAGAAATCAATGTTAATCCTATTACCAGCAGTTATCACCTAGCCCAGAAACGGTGGCGAGTAAAGGGGAAAAAAACTGAGATGTCAAAGCGGAAAGGAGAGAGAGAGAGAGAGAGAGAGAGAGAGAGAGAGAGAGAGTCACCCTTCATTCACTTTCAAACACAGTTTTGATAATTTCCTTCTGTAGAGGAAAGAGGGAGACAGGCGCACACTGGAGGAGAGGTAGGGTGGTGGTGGGGGAAGTAGACACAAGTACTGAGGTGTGTGTGTGTGTGTGTGTGTGTGTGTGTGTGTGTGTGTGTGAATAAAGGAGTTCAGGCTAACCGTTGTATTCACACATAAAGCCAGGATCAGACCTTGCTGCTGTAAGCAAGATGTTTAAGGTACAAAAACAGCACTTTTCTTCCCAGCATTCACTGTGGCTGGCAGCAATGTACCTTACTCAACCGTGAGGCATGACCTTTGACCTCAGTGCAGTCAGGAATCAAACCTGTTACTTTTTTTATACAGTACAGTATTTATAATTTTTTTTTGTAATTTACAGTGTCATTTATTGATCAAATAATACATTGTGCTTTTTGCCAGCCGTGTAATAAAAGATCAGTGCTGTATTGATTTGTAATTGTTTGGCTGATACACAGACATCTGCCTAGCATGCGCTTCTAACTTAAGGAAAAAAGTCAGCACAGCTCTAGAAATGAATTGGCAGGGTTTTTTTTCAGTTACTCAAATCTTATGGCAAAGAAGTCTCTTTTAATCATTTCCTTTTGCTCTCCCTAATTGTGATATCATGCAGTCTGCTTTCACATGTGATGAATAGCAAACAGATTAGTGCATATTGATGCCATTTATTTAATACAATACATTTCAAATTGTGCTGACCAGTCACAACAGAGCACACTTGCACATTTACCCCTATCGATTTGCTGGAAATGTGCACACGTAAAGACGTTCAAAGAGTTAGACAGAAAGAGTGCAGAAGGAGGAGAGAAGAAAAACATAAAGCATTTGCAGTGGTGTTCAGAAGTGCATTTCTCCTGTGAATAGTGCTAGTAGTGTAGATTAGAGCTAATCATCGTCAGCCGGAAGCAGAAGTGGGCCTTCTCACTGACGGATTAGCCCTGCTGCTGTTGTTGCTCCTATTGTTTCTGTCGGGAAAATGTAATTACTGCTGAATCTCATCAAAGTCTGCTCAGCCTTCTCAAAGTTTCAAGAGAAAAAAAGGTGAGTCAAACCTGAATGTGACTTTATACATAAGAAATGCTTGGAATAAAAGGGTATAAAGCAAACAGTGGCACGTTTCCCCATGAAATCTTTTTTGTACCATTGTTTCCTTGCCTTTTGGATTTTCAACACCCCCCCTTCCCTAAAGAAAAAGACGTCTTGCTGACACAAGTTTTCACCTTGACTTGACTGACTGTATATATATTTATTTCCTGCACACCACCGAACGCAGGTGACCCCATTCCATTTTGGCCCATTTGATATTCCTGCAATAAATTAGATGGCAGTGGAGGTGCTTTAACATGTAAAATAGCGGTGACATGCTAAATAATGAGCTGTGTTGGAATTACGGAGTGCTGGCCACCAGACTCTGGGGTATTCCCGGGCCTGGAAGCGGCCCATGTGGCTCCAGAGCGGACTGGGGGGGTTGGGGTATGAGGGGGTAGGGTGCTGAATATGGAAATGGCATTAATATACCCACGCCCAAAGCTAGATTACAGTGTGACAAGCCTGATGGCCCAGGCGCACTGTGTTTGCCTCTACCAACAAAGTAAAGGGGGGAATTATTTATTGCCGAAATTGCTCTCCTTTTTATTGCTCCCCGGTGGACGTCCAGGCCCATTTTGTTAGTATTATTCTCCCGCTTTGGTTCCATTTATTCGCTTCTAGATAAAGTGCCCATCAAGATGAGAGGGAGGGGGAAATAGCTTATACTTTATACTAAAGGACAGCAGTGTTGATGGTGGTGTTTGGATCCATCATCAATCAGCAGATGTGCTGTGTTTTTTTTCTTTTTCTTTTTTAATCACCATTGTTGATGTGTTTACGGTCTCTGGGTTTGGATGGTCACAAACACACGGGTTTTACGATCCCACAGCTCTTTGACCCTCGTGATCAGACGGGTGATTATGAGCAGCAGTTGTCCTTCAGGTGACACACTGCTGTTCTGATTTAATCAGCGCCACTGTGAACAGCATTAAATGACAATCTGCTTTGGAAAGTTGCCCCAGTTGAGGGGTTTTTATGAGGTCTAATGACCAAAAGTGTGAATAATCACTGAAAAAATGCCACTTTGGGAACAGTAATAGTTCAGTGGTTAAAGTTCTGTGTTGGTGATTAGAGGGCTGTGAGTTCAAAAGCCACTGCTGGTGGAGTCAAATAAAATCTCACATCAAGCTGTGACATTCTAATTGTGCTTTCATTCTGACACACTCTAGGGTGGTAATTATAACGTTTTAGGGCATGTAGCATGTTGCTGAAACTCTATTACTGGGGTAAGCATCATGGTCATAGTAGGACTGACAGATGAGAATAGATTTGTTTTCCTAAAAAAAACAACAACTTTCTTCTACCTTTCCCCCTCCCTCACCTTTCTTCCCCTGACTTCCACATCAGCCGTGGACAGCTGTAGTATAATGGTTGACATGTTTTATAAGCGTGAGGCTGGATTAAATTTTTAACGGCTCCATTGGTGGTTGTGTGGAGTCATAAAAACAGTGCAGCAATAACACAAAAAAAAGTTATTGCACATGCATTCTGTTTTCTCACACTAGCTGAAAATCTTCAAACATTTAGAAAACCATAGCATCTTTATGTTGGCCATGCTATTCTTTTTCTCAATTTTCCAGAGTAGAATGAAAGAATGAGTGAACGACTATGCGAAAGAAAGAGCGAAAGAATGAGCACAAGAATGAGCGAATGTATGAATAGTGCATTCAATAAATGTGATTATAGGTTTGGGTCAAAGCTCAGAAAAGGCTGATAGGTAATAAAAAGACGGGAGCAATCAGTAAGACCTGGTTAAAATGCAGGATCTCTGACTTGTGAGTTATAGCCACTGATTGTTAGGTAACATTATGCACACTGTTGGAGTCTAAATAACCCCGTGAGTGCATCATAAACCGTCCTTCTGGTGCTTCGGCAGCCCTACAGGGAGGCCCCCCCTCAATAAACAACTCTGTCATTCGAAAGTAAGAGTGGGCCTGCTTAGCCGGCACCTTTTGCTCAGCAAGCCGCACCTAATTTAGCAGCTTTTAAATCTTTCGCCGTCGTCGTCGTGAGAAACGCCTGGTTGCAAATGTCTTTTATTGAATGCTGACTCTGTAGTATTACAGGCCTGCAGATATGCCTGGTGTAATATGTCCCTGGCTTTATCTTGTAATGGTGAAAGTGTATTAATTTTAGAGGACTTGCAGAAAGTGTGTGTTGGATTGACACTGTTTGGGATTGGAGGTGCTTTCCACAGCGCTCAAACACATTTTTCACGCAAGGACTCAGAGACTTGTGGGACAGCTAAACGGTGACTATTGCATTTCTTTAAAACTTTAAATACCGATTTATCAAAATCTGTGAGAAAACGTGTATTGGTGTAATAACTACTTTCCTGAAAAGTGCGGCAAAAATAAAGCTTTAAAAAAACCCTCTATAGCAGTCATTTTTCCTGTACAGAATTGGATTGGGTGTCAAGCGTACTTTTTAATTAGGAGAAACCTGAATTTATTATATTTTTTTCCTCAACACTTCTTACACAATACATGAGCGAAACGTCTTCGAAGTAGGGTTAAAATGCTCGCCTTAATATGATTTATTCACTGTAAGACCAGTAAAAGTGCATGACAATCTCTCTTTACACTCCCCTCTCTTGTTAGTCTCAACATAAGTGGCCCAGTCCTGTTACTCTACTTAAGTGTGTTTAATAAGGGTGTATGTGCATGTGTGTGTCAGAGAGAGAGAGAGAGAGAGAGAGAGAGAGAGAGAATGGACATGCTGAGATAAATGTGGAGGAGTCCTGGAGCAGGCAGCTTTCCCCAGGCGCCAGCTGGAGTAGCACTATATGTGTGTGTTTTTGTATGTGTTGTGTGTGTGTGTGCACGCACGTGTCTTGAGAGTTCAGACCACCGCAGGCTCGTCTGATGGAGGAAAATCAGTGGGCACAATGCCTTGCCTCTCTCATCCCTCTCTTCCTCTGTCACTCCCTCTCTCTTCCTCTCTCTCCCTCGCTCTGACTTCCACTTTCCTGTCCCTCATGTTTATCAGGTTTTTGGGGGGCACTGTATTTTGATGTCAATAAGCAATTTTTCTTGCCTGCTCCCCCGGCCTGACCCCTTTAATCCATCAATATATTATTAGAGATAAAGTTTTGTGGACGCCTGCTGCAGTCACAAGATAAATGACATCTCTGAAGTCACGCATTAAAGACTAGATTAAGGCCCTGTGACTGTGTCTTCAGTACTCATTGGCTCGCCTCTGTCCAACCTATCACACTAAGTGACAAGAAAGAAAAATAATGAACTGAGGCAGAAAAAGCAGAGATATTCCTTACACACAAATACGCATACACGCACACACGCAGCGCATGTCTGTCTTCAGCCAGGATTAGGCTGTGTTAGGGGAGAACTGAAGAAGAGAGGAGAGATGGAGAGAAACAGAGAAAGAGGAGGAGAGGGGGACTGCCTCTGTTTGGGCATTGGTTTATGTCATAGCCAAAAAAGACTATAATGGGGAAGAGTTTAATTCAGCCTTCACTCAACCATTGATTTGAATGAATCAGAGATTTCTAAAAAGAAAAGAACAGATCAAACATGATGCTTTATGACTCATAGATGTATCTCCATTTTACATCAGATGGAATTTATTTATGGATGAGACATGGGTGATAAATTGGGGATATTTAGGCAGGAATCAAAGCTTTCGGTTTTATAACGTAGAGGCTTATTGCTAAATAATCTCCATAGATAATGACTAGAACTGTAAGAAATGGACTGTTTTGTAGTGCTAATGTGCAATTTATTCACCACTGTCCTGCTCTGTATAGCTTTTGATTCAGTAATACCATAGATATCATGCATAATCCACTAACAATGTCAACATTTTATGGGCCTTTGATGAAAAAATGGGTGAAAAATGTATGAACTGTTTTCTTTTTTTTTTTTTTGTGTTTTTTTTTTTTTTTTTTTTCCCTACTGTGCTTTATTTCCATGAATTGCTATACCGCTATACTTAACATTTCACACATATCTTTAATACGTACACTACATGTAAGGCTACAGATCCGTGATGGCCTTTGCACAGGTAACCTCGCGTTAAACCTTATATTAATAGCAGGGATTACTAAAATGAAACGGCAGCATTACGTGCCGGACTCCTGACGAGCAAGGATATTAGGAGGCCTATCTAGTCACACTTGGTGTTAAGTGGGCCTGAGCGCTCATTAAGTTCGCTGGGGCCATAAGTCCATGTCTGCTTGGCCTCTGACTGATATGCACTGCTCTTCAGGCCACAACGAATCCATAGAAGTAGGATCATTTTTTTTGCCTTTGCCCTCATCCACGTCTAAAACCCCTGCGTTATCTGGTTCTGTTTGTAATGCCGGTGCTGAGGTGACACTGTGTTACAGCAGCGTACGCAAAAGATGGCCGCTGTTTGAAATTCCCATTAAGTTCAAGCTCACCTCATGTGTTCCCATGTGGAACGGAAGGAGCGGAGCCGCCACTCAGACACTGAAGGAGGATGTCTAGGGCGTCAGCGCTGGTATCATGGTGTCTTTGTACTCATGTCACTTGTATATCACTTGCTGTTATGCAGGCCGACTTCACAAGAAGCACACTTGAACCCAGGGTTGACTGAACCCATTTGTACATAGCTGTCATTTACGTATACACACACTTTTTTTTTTTTAAACTTTCTTTGAATGGTCACAAATCACATAGTGCTGTGTTAATTGTGCTATTGAGTGAGGGATTAGATTTAGATTTTTTACACAATAATGCCGTGTCTTATTCATCATGTAGTGTACAGAAACATTTTTGTGCTGTTAAAGTTAAAAATGTTAAAATTATCTTCCTGAGATATTAGGAATATACACCATATTATATTTACGTTAATCTCACAGTGCACTGTAACTCCAGTGTACAATCAGTGAACACACTTTAGCATGACAACGTCAGCATGACCATATGACCACATGACCATGTGACAAAAACATACAGGTTCATAGATAACACAACCTGCAAAAAAAAAATGTATTACCAATGTCACCATGAGAAACTAAGCCAAATGTGTAAGTCTTAAATCTTGAAGGTTTATTAATTTCAGTTTTGATTGAGATTTCTCTTTAGTCACTGCCAAGCTGATTATTTTCTTCTAATTATAGGCCTACAATTGAATTTCTTAATTCATTGTAGTGTTCGCATGGTTGTGTAGTTTCATATTAAAGCTTAGATATTTCCATATTATTACAGAGGGCATACACCAATCAGCCATAATATTAAAACCACTGACAGGTGAAGTGAATAACACTGATTATCTCATTACAGTGGCACCTGTTAGGAGTGGGATAATATGCACCAAGTGAACAGTCACTTCTTAGGTTGATGTGTTGGAAGCCAGAAAAAAGCGTGAGAATCTGAAGCTTGACGTTGATAAGGGCCAAATTGTGGTGGTAGATGAGGGTTAGAGCATCTCCAGAACGACAGAAGAACAGGTGAAGTGTTTCCTGCATTGTTGGGTAATTTTCTTTGTACTTGTTTCTAATTCATTCAGTACCAAACTTTGCATGATTCTTCTCATTAGCAGCTTGTGGGTTGAACTTTATATTGAAGTAAAAAGGATGCAATAATATGATATTATTTTTGTAAATACGTTTCACAATTTGTTTACAAATAAATATCCTAATAAATTATCGTTTTTTTGTGCTTTCCTTATGGTAGCTATATGTCTAGTCTAGTGCATAATGGCATGATAATTTTTGTGAATGTACAGGTAGGTGATTTTTCAACCTTGTCATGGTTTATGATTTGATTTCAAATGTTTCCCTTCAAAATTAACCTGGGCTTGAATCTCTGCTGAGAATCTTTTATTAAATGAGTATCCCCATCGCTATTAAGACATATGAATCCTCCTCAGATCTGCAGAGTCAGGAAGAATAAGCAGACCCATGAAAAGCTTTTCTATACACTGCTAAACGTGATTAGACGCAGCAGACCTCTGTAACAGCAGTATACGTGAAAAAAAGGTCAGTTGAAAGGCAGGAAATTGAGAACTTGAGGTTATTATGGACATCTACATTAATATATTGTCCTACATTCATGGCTATGTTGCTGAGGCCTTCGACAGAATTACATCTCAGCTCCCTGTGCGCATTTTTAAACATGCAATCAGTTTGTATTGACTAATCAAACTAAACTTTCACATGGCTCTCACTGAGCATTTGGATACTGAATTATCCATTTACTCTGTGTCGCCTTGTTAGCGTACACAGAGATCCTGCATAGCTGACTGTTCATAATCAAGCAAAGTGTTTTGTGCATTTTCAGCTCTTTTGCTTTTTACAAATGAAAGTGATGACATTTTAATAGGTGGGTGTACACAGACGAGAGTAGACAATCACGTCTCATTGAGCTCGGAGGGGCGGACTTGAAGAAACACTGAGTTATTAGGAACTCTACAGACCCCCCTCCCCCCCGTACTTATCCTTTTAGCTGCTGTAGGTAGGCCTGTGTTTCCTTGCTTCCTCTCTCCACACGTGCCTTCTGCTGCCACATGATGGATATGCAGTGGTCCCTTAAAACCACAGTGATGATAAACTAATGAATCAAGATCAGCATTAATCAAAAATAGAAAGATGAATTGAGATGCAAAAAGTTCTTGCGCTAATGATGAAGTGCTAACAATCTGGCGGCAGACAAGGCAAGTGAGGGGAAATTACACACCAGGGTTTCATGCATCATCTGGAAAGACATTAATATTTCACCCCCTCTGTCTCTCTGCTCTGACCCGACCCCTCCCACCTTGCACATTGACTCCATTTAGAGTCGTAATCAAAATTCATTACCAGCCTAGCCATCCTGATTAAACATAACACACTTGCGGTTCATGAGCACAAGCACCACGGGACATGTCAGCTGTCACTCACCAAGCTCTTTGCCCCACCCCCTCCCAATGCCTTAGCATTCAGGGTTTGCTTTCAGTAGTGACCTTCATTTTATATAATATATTAGATAATGATTTGCACAAGTGAGCTGGTATGTAAAGTTACAAACGCTTCAGTTCAGAGCAATAGGAAGGGTTAATTTCCAATCGTTTCTTTTATTACGGCGTTAAAAATTATTGTTTATTACAGTCTTTATACATTGTGAGTGATTTTGAGCTGCCATTTTGTTTTATGTGTGAGATATTCAAGTGCATCTTTATATATAAATATATCATAGCAATAACCTTCCTTGCTTTTTTAGAAAAGGCAGGTAAGATTGGAAATTTTAATTAGCGAGACAGTAATTAGTTCAACTTTCCCTTTGTTTTGTGGTTAACTCATGCTATTATATGATTGTTGCTTGTGTAATCGTAATTGAGTCCAGATCTGTGAACATTCTCACCAATTATGCTGCAATCCTTTAGTTGTGAATAGAGTGACAAAATTTAAGATGATAATTTACTATTTATTATCTCTTTATTGTTCATGTACTGTACTGCCCATTTTAATCAAACATTGAAACATGTGAAAATATGCTTTACCTAACCGTTTATCTATAAATCTTCAGAATTCAGTCAATATTGATGGCATCACTTTTGAACCATTTACAAATATACACAAATATTAACACCCTTTATTTTGAATCTCATATTTGGTTTTTCACAAAAATTGCTTATTAACTCAACAACAATGCCTGACTTTTGCCCCTTCTTAGATTAAACAATGTCGAAGCTCTGGTTCATAAAGAATTCTCCATTTTCATTCCTTATTCTTTGGCACTTAAAGTTCTTTTGGCTAAAACAGACTCCAACAGGTTCCAAACACAGATACTCAAGTTTTACTCATATAAAATGTCCTCCACACATTACACTTATAGTCCATCAGCTGCACTGACTTCCTGTTTCACGAAGTGAGCTGAAAGCAAAGTCATACGTTCTCACGTACATAGCAAACTACATAGTCTTGCCCCACCTCAACGTCTGAGCCACTACAGCCCTATACCCCTGCTCAGATTCTCAGGTCCACCAGTTCTGGTTTGCTTGTGGAGTCCAGGACCAAACTGACTTAAATCCAAAAGTGGCGGTTCCCATGAGAAACACGGCTGCACCTCCGCTTCTCATTTGAAAGATCAATTATAGAAGTACCTTCTAGCCCAGCAGACCTTTTTTTTTCAAAATATATGTACACGTGCCCATATATAGGGGCCTTTTTACACCTGGTCACTTCTTGTGTTTTCTCTGATCCGATAGCTATCTGATTTGTTAAAACTGTTCCATTTACATTAAGCCACATAAATACGTCTTGGCTAATCGGATATCAATCCGATCTTTCTACTCCCGCCCAAAATGCAAATATATTTTACCTCATTTCCGGGTAAAAGAAATGGAACACACTTTGGTGTATGCGGTTTTCAGAATGCAACCAAAAAGAAGACGAAAAAAATTGTTACGATGGTTATGCTACAAAAAACTGTTTGCTGCATTTTTTCTGGTGGCAGCAGTGCATTTTAAGACAAAACGAGACACCTGGGTGAAAGATCACTTGCGAGTGACGTACTTCCGTTTGGGAGGAGTAGAGCACTGACGTATGTGGCTTGAACAACCACATTCATTTACACCTGTCCTGTTTCATCTGAAATGCGTCCCAGACCACCTCCTGAAGTGGTTTGGACGATCGGATTTATATTTGTCTCGAAAACGTTTCGGAGGGCATTTAGACCTGGTCTTTTTACGATCGGATAACTATCGGATCACAGAAAACGCATGAAGTGACCAGGTGTAAAAAGCCCCTAGGACAGGGAAACAAATATAACTATGCTTCTCCAGCATCTCTGTTGTTTTCTGCTTTGAGATTTAGTTGAGGTTGTGTGAGGTGGAATTGAGAAGCTCTGAATCATGAACACGTAATTACATACCTGAGCAATAAGCCTGATCATTTGGAGAGGTGACAGAACAGGAAAAACTACAAAAGATGACAAATGGGGTGACTTGAGAATATAAGTGACCCAAATTTCCAGGGTTTAAGGTCAGAAGCCTCTGTCCTTTTCTTTGGACCTTATTAGAGGTGACCCCAAAGCCTTTTTGAAAATGTGTAGTCATATTTTATCATGCCATGTGGTTAGTAAACACTCTGTCATCCTTGTGCTACGATGAGAAACCGGAAATCCACGCCTACCAGTGATAAAGTGGGTGGAGCATTTCTCATCAGATAACTGCTACCTCCTCTATTTCTCTTCTTCCTCTATTGCTCTCTTTATCTGTTTTTTTTTTCTTCTTTCACTCATACTGCATCTCTATGCATCACACACTTTGGCCTTTCTCTCTTTCATCTATTTTCTGTTCTTATTTTTCCTCCTGCGTGCACATAACGTGTAGCTTCCTGTGAGAGCATGTGAGAAGGAATGAAACGATATTATAGGTTTTTTGTATCTGTCATTTTCCTTCTATCTCCCACATGGCTTCTTAATCCATCTGAATGCATAGAAGATAATGTTTTGGGCGAAATAACATAAGAGGAAAGATAGACTCCCAAGGACCAATATCTTTATTGCTTGGAGGATAAACGGATTATGTCAGCCGTTTTCTGCTGCTGACAGCTTTTCTTATTAACCGATTTTATTTTTAATCTGCTGAGGAAGAAATGCGGTTTTATGTCACAATAAAACGCTGGTCACATCTAATGCTGCCCTCAAACAAACAGATTCCTCAAAGCCTTGCTGAGAAATTTAAAATAACTTTAAAGAGGTTTTTGGGGGTGAGAAGAAGGGGGAGAAAACCTTTATTCACAAGCTTGTTCAACTGTGGAGTTAAAGATTCTTAAAGTGCCTCACAGTTGTGTTTTTTTTTTGCTTATACAGTAGATCTATTTATTCATATAGATGATTGGTGTGTGCGAAGGGGGAAGCCTCCATCATGGCAAAAGCCTTTGTGTTGTTCAGCCCTCTTTTTGTGCATACTATATGCTTGTATATTTATTCATTTGGATATGCAACTGAGAGGCTTAATCCTTATTACCCAACCAGAGCACAAAGGCGAATAATAGCTAATAGCCAGAATATCAACTACATTTTCTTCTCCAACTGAAAGTGTCAACTAAATACATATACAACTAAATAACAGTATTTAAACAGTTATCCCTTCTTCTCTTCTTCCTATTAGATTAATCATGTTTTAGTTATAGCAATATTTATTATTATTATTATTATTATTATTATTACAACTCTAACTTTGTGGTGTGTGTGTGAGAATGAGAGAGAGAGAGAGAGAGAGAGAGAGAGAGAGAGATCTTGGACATGTCCAGGTGGGAGTGTGTGTATTTGTGTGTGAGAATAAGAGAGATCTTGGTGCATGTGGTCATGTCTTTGTGTGAGAGAGAAAGAGAGGGAGAGAGAGGGAGAGAAAGAGAGAGAGAGAGAGAGAGAGAGAGAGAGAGAGAGAGAGAGAGAGAGAGAGATCTTGGACATGTCCTGGTTCATTTGTGTGTATTTATGTGTGTGAGAGGAAAAGGAAGAGAGACAGATCTTGGACATGTCCTGTTGTATGTGTATGTGATATTGGTTGTCTGTGTGTGTGTCTGTGTCTCTGTGGGTGTGTGTGTGTGTGGCTACACTCAAATGCCAAGGATCATCTCAAATGAAAGCATTTGGGCAGATTTATGGGAAATGGTGTTGGGTATATGTGCTATCATTAACCTGAGGGCTTTCCCCCGTCTGCACCACGCTCTCATTTCATGCTCCTGATCTGAGGGTGTGAATTAGCCGTCGCCCATGGCAAAGCCGACTCGGTTACCGGCCGGACAACATGAAAGAAATACACAGAGCTGTATAAAGAATCCTCTCGAAGCCTCCCTGCTCCCTCCAGCTCTCTCCATTTCCACCTCTTTACTGCACAAGTTTGAGAGATCCGTGTCAGGTGTGTAAATGTGAGCCGGGCGTGCTCACCTCGACATCTGTAAAGCAGAAGTGGATGAAGATTGAGTGATTTATACGACCCTGTTCTCTCTCAGGCAGGCTGAAATGCTCAGGAGTCACACAGTATGAGTGGAGCTATTGTCCTCTGCTACTTAACAGATGGGTAAAGCTTCAGGAAGTGTATGACTCCACTTCAGTGCTAACATTATTTAGGCTGACACACAAACTCAGCCTTTATAGCTAACATTCCACTAATGAGCTGATCAGATCTCTGGGCCAAAAAGCTCGCTCTGAAACTTTTAGGCTTCAATTAATTATATTATTTAAATATATTTTCGTATATTTTTACTTGATTCTGACCTTTTGTTTTTCAGGGTGATTTAAAGCTTATGTATAGATAAAGCATTACAAAGTAATTTATTTATTATTTGTTAATTCAACTAAATCAGCACATAGACCTTTCCCAGTGATAAATGATGAAATAGGAAGTAACTGCCTTTCCTCTTGGT
The DNA here is from genome assembly GCF_030014155.1 of Tachysurus vachellii. Classification (NCBI taxonomy): domain Eukaryota; kingdom Metazoa; phylum Chordata; class Actinopteri; order Siluriformes; family Bagridae; genus Tachysurus; species Tachysurus vachellii. The sequence goes on from NC_083463.1 coordinate 11,994,146, forward strand.
TTTGCCATGATTGAATGCGACCCCTGTGCTGGCTGAGTAATCAGGCCACTGGTGCAGTGATGGAAACACTCTCTTATGGTGTGCTATCACGGCTGCTCGATTTCACACTATCACCAGTCCTGCACCGGCCAATAATCATAACATGCCATATTACCCACGGCTCAGCCCTACCACCTGCTCCTGATCATGCTGGGAAACATACAAATGGTTTCGGTTACATGTTATCGTTTTCTGTCAGGTACGAGCACTTAACACGGCATCACTGATCATTTTCTAGGCTTTAATAGATCCTAACTTATTTATTTTGTGCTAAGAATATTCCTGAAACGTATAGTCATATAGACAAGCTTTCTTGTAGAATGAAAGATTTCTTATTGTCACAGATGCTACAGTAGATTTTGAAAAAAATGACCTAAAACCACATTAAATGACAATAATAGCATATCATCAGAAAATGAACGCAGCAGTAGAATTAAGGATGGCATTAAAGTAGTATAGCTGTAAAAATGGCCAAGGTTTTTTTTGAAGATTTCATTTTATTTTTAACATTTTTTTTGTATGTATGTGTATGTTTGTGTGTGTGTGTGTGTGTGTGTTTATATTTGTTTAGAACAAAGTATAGTAGAAGGCCTGTCCCTGGATTAGTTAGACGTATTCATCTCTCTCTGTCAGAATCAGCCATCCTTCTCTGTTGCGTTCCCCTGACTTTCAGATGTTCGCATCTAATTTGTGTTTTTAATTGCGGAAGTTTGATTAAACCCAGCCCCAAGTGTTAAATGGCATTAGGCACTGCCATATGTTTGGTGGCACTATGCAGATATCCATTTCCATAATCATTTTTTTTGCCAGTTTGAGGCGTTCCTCACTCCCTTTCTCCTCTGATGCTGTCATGATTACATATGCCCTTACTTACCCGTCGCCTCGTGAGTTTTTACCAGCGCTCGCTTTCTGTGACCTTTAATCTGAGACTTACAGAATGCTCCCGACTATCATGGTTGTCAGTTCGGAAATTGTAATCTCCTCTGAAAAGTCTTTGCAAGTGCAGCTGGATTACTCTGAGATAATTAATCATATTCAGTCGCATGAAAACAAATTTTGTTTACATGTTAGGGATTACTCGCAATCAGGGAAAGCGAGTGGAATTCTGCACGGAGCTCTATAAGCAAGGTGAGGAGCCTAGTGATTGGAGCAACAAGAAGTGTTGGAGTAAAAAAAGAAAGTTTGAAATGCTTGATGTCACTTCAGTGGTTCGCAGCAGACCTTTTACAGAAAACAATAGAAGCGGCCAGGTGAGCTTTATTTCCCTGAATTAAAAATCAAAGAGAATCTTTTTAGTCATTTTTTTTTTTGCATTCACCAACACTGTACTCCTTTTACTTTGGAAAAGAAATTGAGATCTGGTTATGTTTTTTCCTTCCCTGATAAGAATACATTCTTCTGAAAGAGAAGATGGTATAAAAAAAAAGAAAACATTTCCCTTTTCAATTACCCCCAGCTCCTTCACCTTCTCCATCCTACCCACACAAGAGAAGAGAAGAGGTGGAGGGGGACTGATGCTTTTCTCCGGCATGGTGCCCCCTCCCTGTCTAATTCTCCCTTTAATGTCCTGGCTGCCACTTTTATGCATGAAACACAGAAGTGGATTGAAAGCATTCAGTGGGCATTCAGGCGCTGAAGAAAAGAGATCCTCAGAGCTTTATTAGATATGAAGATCTACAATAAAAATCAATTTCTGGACTCTTTATGCAGTTTAAATGACAAAGCTTTGGCCCATTCAGGCAGCATTGTGTGGCAGAAAGTAATTTTGCAGTAGTGGGCGAGACAAGGGCCCGGTATACTTTGTGACCTATGATTTCAGATTCTAATATGATACAGACCTACTGAGATAATGGCAGGCACTTAATATCATCTGTGAAAAGGAGGGGAAAAAGTTATCTTATATCTTTTGGGGGTTAAACACTTCTGGGTTAGAATACTAAACAGGCAGTTTTTCTCTGAGCGTAGCCTTCCTCTAGGCTACAAAACAGTCAAAAATCAGACACTGCCACAAAGTCCGGCGTCATAGAGTCATGGGCTCAGTGGGGTATCAGTTACTTGGTCATTGAGTGACTTGAGTGAGGCTACAGAATGTGCCAATAGTCTGCAAGGAAATATACTGACTGGCAGCTTGATGGTGGCTTTAATCACTTATTTAGATACTGTAATGGTTAATAACATCTGATAGCAAAAATAGAACACAATCACAACTCAAGTTCCAGATCTGTAGATAGCAATGACATTTATATAAATATTCATTATATGTTAGCCATCTATGACATGTCTGTAGTTTTCACTAGAGCCACAAAGCTACACTGGCAATGTAATGAATGAGAAACGGAAAGATAATAGCCTCTAGGTTATCATCAAGCATTCAGCATCACTGCATGGCTTCAGTCAGATTTACACTGTGCCGTTTCACTGATTTAACACTAATTGTTACTTGTCACACTAATGAATTAAAGCTGAAAATCAATCTGTCTTTAATCAGTTGTTGACCTCGCATGTAAACATAGTAGTTGCTGAAATGTGTGGAGTTGTTAAATGCTGAGATCGAATATCTTTCGTCTAGATTTTGGACTCATTTGTTACACAAATCCACAGTTGTTTCAAATTAGTTGATATTTTTCAGATTTTTTTATAAACATATGCTTAATAAACATAGAGAAAGTGTTTGATACACAGCATCTGATACACTTACTGATACAGTGACTGTATGACTTTAGGTTTTAAATGTAAAATATACTGTATATTTAAAAGTAATACTGTGTCAGACAACGTTCCTGTATTTGAAAGATTCCATCTGTTGTATTTCAGGATTTTTTTCAGGATGTTCTTATATTTAATGACAAACATACGCTTGTTTTTAAGTATATAGTTTGTGTCTGGGCCTCTGAATCTTCCTCAGCTTTTGACAGTGTGGGCAGTAAAAGTGAAACACAAATGCTGTTGAGGAAGTCTTGCTCCAGAAAGAGCCTGCAGCGCTTATCAGGTGTAAGAGGCGGCTCTGTTAATAGCATAATTCGATAGGGGGAGAGCAGCCTGCTCCTTCGTGCCACAGATGTAATCTGAACAATTTTAGCACAAAATTAAAGGCATCTCTGAGCTCGTGTTAGTTTTAGGCACATGGAGAATAGGGTTTCAGCCGTCTGCCATGATAAGCACTTAAGAAATGCTGTAGAAGTATATACAGCCTTTTCTCTCCTCGCTAGTGCCAGATATCCTGCTACAATAAAAATCACATTATCAGCCGTTAGTATGAGAACTGGCTCAGCGAATACTAAACATTTTTCTCCATTCTCTCGTTTTTATCACTTTTCAGACACTAGTAGGCTGTGAATGCCAAGCCTGTTGCCATTATTTCATGTTACAGTGATGTGATTCTCTTTCTGAGAAGTCCTTTATGTTGTTTTATATTCCACAGGAAGCCATAAATTGATTGTTTGGACTGATGGACATCCAGGAAGCATTTTGAGTTCGGAAATGAACTCTTGAAGGTGCACTAATGAAATAAGACTTTGCCTGCGTTGGTGTCCCTCTCTGAAGGAGACGTGGTGATGAATCGCTGAGGTGAAGTCCGTCCTCAAGGGCAGGGGAATAAATATCAAGCTTTGACTTCTGGCCTCCATGTCAGCACACGTTGGCTCTGCTACTGAAAAAGCGATTGTTTTATTTTAAAGTCCTGCCTCCAAGACAAGCTCTTATTTCAAATTAAACTTTCAAGGTCTCTGAGTCATTTATTCGTGTCGAAAGGGAGGCAGAATGAAATTCCAGGTAACTGTTATAAATCCACAGCAGACATAAAAGATGACAATGACATTTTCACGGCTCCCCTCCATGACGACTTTCATCGTTTGTTCATGAGAAACATCCGAGACTGCTTGACTCTATTCAGTGACTTAAGAGATGGAACAAATGCACCTTGAAAGGCGAATGTTTTGCCGCCTTTGTCTTGGTGCCTGTTTTTTTCAGGTACACGTTACACTGCATTAAAGGCCCTCAGGAAAACGTGGTGCACTAAGCACTAAATGCAAGAGCTGATCGCCAAACAGATGGCCTTGATGCACTGATAAGCAGTTTGTGGTGTTTTGATGTCTTCAGCCGAGTTATCAGCCTTAGCTTGACTTTGTCAAAAAAAAAAAAAAAACATCTTCCATTTCCCCAGAGTTTCCAACCAGCACTAACTGGAAACAAAGATGCTATTAGTGAGCTTAGTCACTATCTTCATTCTGCACTACACCTCCCATGGCACCCCACTCTCCATACAAGGCAGCTTATTTATAACATTATTTATATATTTATTTATTATTGCATTCCTTTTCTCTTCTTTTTCCAAGAAAAATATAACACCTCCTAAAAGGATTACGTTGTTCAGGAGAAGTCAAATAATTATCACTGCTTCTGCTGCTTTAATTTGCCGTGAATTCTCTTTTTCTCCAGTGCAAACCTTATTAAGCAGCATGTTTGAAGGGAACACTGGATTTTATTCAGCTGATAATGTTTGTCTAACAGGCTAATGGCTCACAAGAAAAGGAAAAAGGTTCTTTTCAGGGTTCGCTTTCCACAGAGAATTAGCTACATGCAAAGGAGGAGTGTATAGTCTGTCGTTTTTAGACAAATACAGCATGATGAAACCTTAGGATGAAAAGGTAGAGAATGGTCTAATCAAGTACGGAAATAGCTATATTTGGAAGCAGTGGTTAAAATAACCCAAACGGCACTTTGATGGCTCAGACAGAATTGCTCTGGTCCAATGAAATGTACTTGTATAGTAGATTGTAGACATCATAATGGAAATCACAAAACTCAACATTGTGTCCTATTTAAAGCATGTGTTTATGTGAGAATATGTCAGTATGCAAGTTACAGGAGGTTATTGTCTGATAATGGGTTTTAATAGCTTTTCCTTCATGACGATTTGACGTAGTTACCATTGCAGAGTTATATAACATCAACAGTTTCTAAAACAGACACCAAAAGAAATAGCATTTCCATGTCCCATCACCGGTCAGTAAATAAACATAGCCTACAATTCTATTCTGACTGTGTGTGCTGGTATTGAACAATTATCCATGACAGGGTGATGTGATGTTTTCTGAAGCTGATTATTTTCTAGTAGCACTTATGGTTTAACTTTTTAAAAGAATACACATCCTGTTTTTATTTGTTTAGAAATACATTGATAATCTGTTAAAAATAGTTCCTGTTATCACATATTTGTAGTCATTTCCTCTTTTTATTCCTGAAATTAATTAGAGAAATCAAATGCTGTGTTACACAGACAATAGACTTTCTGTGACTTATTTTTGACTCCTTCCATTTGTGTTAGATGAAAATATCCTTTCAGAAAGCTTCACTATATCAACACTGTGTTTGTTCAAAATCAACAGGTTTTTATATGTTAACTATTAGTAATAGATTATGTGGCACATATGCCAGGTGATGTAGTTGTTAGTATAGAAACATAACATATGAGAGCGAGTGTATTAATATAAAATACCGATCTGCTTAGAGGCCAAAAGTCATATCACAGCAATACATGCTATATATCAATGTATTTTCTATGAACTGTGCAAAATGATCAGCTGTAAGTTAAAGGCATGTGTGAGACTGATTGAAATAAAATGCAAAGAAAGGATTTCATTTCCTGTTTTAAAATATACAGCGATATCAACATGTAAAGGAAAATTAGATCAACTAAAAAGCCTATAATAAATATAAATAGGCCTATTTTTGCTTGCTCAGTTATTTCTGTAAAAGAATGATTGGAATAGAGTACAACCACAGGTTTTTCTTCTTTTAATAAGAAAAGCACTGCAAAGAACAGTAAAAATGTAAACAGAACCAAAAAAACAACAGGTTAGTGCTATGTCTTCCTTCATGTTGTAAGAATGAAGCTGCATTATAGAGAAATACAGGCTTATTTAGAGAAACATAGGCTTATAGGTTTAGCCATAAATGAGAATTATTAGTGATCCTGCAAAAAACGTGGAACTGGACAGAAAGTAACAAACGACTGAGTTAAATACTGTTACACTCAACCGCTATTCTAGTGTGTTGATTAGCTTGTATCATGTATAATATTCTTCCATATGTAATAACATTACTAACATACCAACGTTAGAAAAATACTTTTAGCATTTAGTATTAATATAATGTACTCAGGCATCATGCAAGGGAAGTGATAGCTCAACGGTTAAGGTGTTGGACTACTGAGTGGAAGGTCTTGAGTTTGAATCCCTGAGCAAGGCCCTGAACCCTCAATTGCTCACCTTTATAAATTAGATAAATGTAGGTTTCTTTGTATACGAGCGCCTGACCATTTACAGCTGAACCGAATATAGTATAAACAGTGACATTATTAGCAACTACTATGCATGGTCCTGTCATATGAAACAAACACAAAAATGACATGAGTCAATTAACACATTAATACATAATCTATAATCACAGATTTACCGATAAATGGGTAAATAAAACACTAACTCTGTGCTATGCAAAAGTCCTAGATGCCATTTATTTTTTTGAGATTTTTGTTTTACACGTGTATTTATGCTGATTGAATTAGTATGTCAATAGAAAAGAAAAAAATCAACCTCCAAACGTTTCTTATTCAATGCAACAAGAGAAAAAGTTACATAATAGGCTAGGTTTGCAACACAAACATGGACAAGCTGTCTGAGCTTTTATCTATGCATGAAACAATCTACCAGTTGAAAAAAAAGAAAGAAAAAGCTTCTTGCTCTTTGTTTGCTTTGAATTCAGGCCTGTGTGCTTTGTAGAAAAACTCTAAGTGTGCATCCACCATCGCTTCCTCACACTGCCTCTCTCTCCTTCTTTCCTCTATTTCAAAAAATAAATCAAAGAGGGTATTAGGCAGCAGGGTTATCCCTGCCACTTTGCTGGAGGCAGCCGCTAATCTGTGCGTTTTGGAGAAACGAGGTTAGTTAAGCATTTTAATGGCCCAAGTCCTGTGGTAATTAGGCCTGGCCTGGAGGGAGCTCGGCTTGAGCCACTCGGGCCCTGAAATGGAGCCAGGGATCTAAAGCCCTCACGCACACACACAATGGCTTTAACTAATTCACTGAGTAAACATTCTCTTTCCCTTCACGCTATTGCACTTCCTTCTTAAAGTCCTCAAAGGGGTCTTTCTTACTTATATATATATATATATATATATATATATATATATATATATATATATATATATATATATATATATATATATATATCTTTCCTCTGCTTTGGTCCCTCTCTTAATACTTTTTCCTCATCCATATTATTTGTTTTTCTTTTATATCTTTTCCCTATACCATTCTCTCCTGTTTTCTTTCTTTTCTCCTGCACCAACGTTCCTCTTCTTATGGGTATATGAAAGCGCCTGTTCAGGTAGAGAGGCAAATATGAAATAGCATGAACTATTCAAGCTGAGCCACTCACCCTGTGCTCCTACACTAAAGTGTTTGAAGTTGGGTTTGTACTTCTGTTCTTTCTCTTTGTCCCTCTTTCTGAACATCTCGAGACCCCTGGGGCGCTGTCTACCATTGTTTCCCAACACAAAAAAACGAAGATGTCACTCTCTGAGAGCTCGGTATCTGCTTGAACTCGCATTAGTCATACTTCACTGATAGAAAAATGGAACGGCTCGTATAATTAAACCGATCACAAAAGAAAAAGAGATAAATTGGTCTTAGCATGAATGAGTTTTTGGGCCTATTTCAATGTACTATTCAACTAGCATGTTCACAAACGTCGCTTACATTCTAAAAATCTTAATCAGATTACAATAGGAATGTAACCGAAACGAGAAGGGAAGGGTTGCAAATCTCCCTGGAGAGGATTCTGGGTAGTGTCAGGTTCGAAGTGTATGAGTGCATGTCTTTTGTCCCATGTTTTTGTATATACAGTGTGTGGTTATATGTGGTGTCAGTTCATCTCTGTGTGCCTCATTTGAGTGACAGCTGGCCCTGAGGTATAAGGAACACCAAGCTCATCTTTCTCAAGCCCACAGATTCTTTGTTGATGTCGTATTCACTTAAGTTTTCCCTCTAAACCAAAGGCAGATGGTGAAATTGTCAAGTGCTATTTGTCAGTATGTAGCAACATTAATGTGTGGCAGTAGGCAAAGATAGTATTTTGGTAGAACATTCAGGAATATGGATCTGTGCTGACAGGATTATGTAACTATAACGCCTAGCATTCATGCTACATGCAACACCATTGCAAATTGCAATACAAAATTTAAATATTATCACCACAACACAGTGCAGCAATAAGGAAATGCTTCCAGTTTGTACTTTAATTGTGACTAATTTGTCATTCGTGTGCAATTAAAAGATATTAATGGTGAGTGTCAGGCAGCACTGTTGTTCTCAAACTCGCTTCTTCGGTCTCTTTAAAGAGACACATTTTCCAGAAATTAAATGTGGAGTTCTCCTCTTACGCCAAGTCTTGTCATTTAAAACGTTTGCCGTCCAACGTTTGCTTCTTTAGTTTAGTTTACATTGTGTATTATTATTATTTTAAATTCATTTTAATTATTTATTATTTAAATTAAATTCGTTGTTTAATTTATCTCTTTGTTTCATTCTGGTAATATGTACAAGAAAATTAACTGATTGATTGTAGCTGTCCGGTGCACTCTGGCAGTTTCAAATTGTACACATGCACTTAAATTCTTTATATATACTCTTTACAAGCATCAACACTTTAGGTCCGTGACAGTTAGGGCTTGCGTTATTCTTAATAGCCACTGTTGTCTGTCGGTAAATGTATAGGATAATTAACCATTAGTAAATCACTGCAGCACTCTAATTACTTCACTGTTTATTCAGCACAAGGCTTAATGAGATAACAGTTCATAAATGACTGCTCTTCACTGTGTTTAGTGAATAGCTCTATTTTCTACACTAGGTCCATTTAATTTATTTATAAAGCAGTGTGCCCTATAGTGTCAGAACCTATATCACATCACAATTAAAGAAAAGTGTGTAATGATTTAAGCATGCAGATTTACACAACACTTAAATATTATCTTGACTTACTGTTCAGTCTGGACTGGTGAAGTGTGTATTTCATTTCTGCATATGTAGGACATGAAAGATTAGACTGTTACCTGGAGGAGGAGGAGGATTGTGGCTGTGTGTTTATTGGCTACTGGCATGTTAGTCATCCTTTTATGCCTTGAGCTAGTTGTTAATCAGGCTCTCTCTCTCTCTCTCTCTCTCTCTCTCTCTCTCTCTCTCTCTCACTCTCTCTCACTCTCTCTCTCACTCTCTCTCTCTCTTTAGCTCCCTCTGATTGGACCTGTATTTAGCAGATCAGGATTAACACAAAGACTCGATAAAGGGGTCAGAGGTGCATGGTTATTTTGTGTTTGTGATGAAAAAAGAGAGACTGGGAGAGGCCTGGTGCTTGTCTAACAGCCAGAAGCATTTTTTGTGTCAGTGGGTGATGTGCAGTATCAGGTTTTGTGTGTGTATAGTAGTATGTGTCCATGTTCATAGCATGCCTGTCATTCTTGATGCATTTGGAGAGGTCTACTAGCATGACTGCTAGGGCAGATATGCATGCGTGTGTGTGTGTGTGTGTGTGTGTGTGTGTGGTGTCAGATGAGGCTGGAAGGCGGACATGGAATTGATGGATAAGGTTAGCCAAGCTATCAGACAGGAACATCACAATCAAGCCGTCAGCTCGATGCCCCCTCTCTCTCTGCCTTTGATAAACAGAGGAATAGGATTACAATTGGGACATAGCCTCAAGCATCATGGAGAACTGGGCAGTCTTTCAGGAAGGCAAGAGTACCCAGCATACAGAAAACAGCCATCAAAACATCCTTAAAACTAAGGGATTGGGTGTAAAAAAAAAAAGGGAGAAGGATTACATTATGATTTGTTTCTAGTGAAATCCATCTGTTCCATATTTAGCAATCTATATTTACTCGAACCAGGACAGCATTGTATATTTTATATTATAATAATTCTGATACCTTGCTGAATAACATTATTATTATTATTATTATTATTATTATTATTATTATTATTATTATTATTATTATTATTATTATTAATAATAATAATAATAATAATAATAATAATAATAATAAACTTTTTATCTAGCTCCCTGTTATTAGTGATATACTGTTTGTGTCCAATATTGTTCCCCTAATCAGTTTGTTTTTTAAAATATAGATTATAAGGAATACATACTTTTTTATTGTATGATAAAGGTTTAATTCAAACGAAACAATCAAAGTCAAGAGAAAATAAATCAATATATTTCAAGTGGATATAAGTGGATATAATTATAGATTTAAAAAATATATATTTAAAAATATTAAGCTCTGCACACATTGATAGCAATAAATAAACCTTGTTTCAGATGTACAACATTTGTATAAACATTGAAAGAGTCCCTCAGAATTAAAGTAAGCCCTCAAATATTCAATAAAAGACATGAATAAGTGATGTTTTGAGCCGAAACAAGGACTTATATTCTCTAATATTTTTTCCCCTAAAACACCTGTTTCAGAATTATTGGCACCCCTACAATTACTGTTTGTGTGAAGCCTTCTTTAGAGAGAATCTATCAAGTGTCTCCAATTTCAGGGGTCTTGGATTCCTCCTTGGACTTTATTTTCTTTGGTTTGCATTAAAAGCTCTCTCTAGGTTCAGGTGTAAACCTCCTGATAGAGAGAACCATGTTTTCTCTAATTGTCTTTCTGTTTAAAAGAATTTATGATGCCATCATCCTTCACATGAGCTCCTGAAACACCAACCAGAAAACAGCACCATATCATCAGTTTTCCACTGTCGTTTTGATCATTTGATCAGGTCCTCTTCCAGTTGTGCTCATGGCCAGAATGTTAAGTGTTACATGTTACAAATGTTCTACGTTACATGTTGCATTGATGCTTGGTAAAGTTCAGGTAGTGCATTTTGTGGGTAGACTATGTTATGATTTATACTCAGTGTATATTACGTGTGCTTTTGAAGTGTATATAAAAATGAAAAATAAATGTGGGTGGGGTTGGACAAAATGAAATCCGATTATCTACCAACCTGTATCTATTTGGGACAGGGGGGTGAAGACACACCATCAACTGGAAATGAATAAATAGCAAGCAGCCAGTTAGGTAGGTATGGATACTGAGTGCCTGAGTTACATCACACAGTCAACATTGTGGGACTGAGGCACAGTGAATGTTTATTTGGGCAATAGCCTGGACGTGGCCGATGATGACATCTTGGATAAATTCTATTATCTTGAACCACAGAGTGACATAATAATTCTAATATGTAACAAATGCTTGATTTGTTCACAATTATAAGCAGTTATAACATTAAGGCTTATGTAAGTTTTAAATAACGTTGTTATATAATACCACTTCCAATCTAGCTCCTAATAAAGAAATTGCCAGACAGTAAAGAATTTTTAGTGGATGACAGAATATTTGGAAATTGCACACCCATCTGAAATTTGTTTTTAAATAACACCCATGCAATTAATTCTGCAAAAGGAAACATGAACACCACAGCCTCAGAGATAATTGAATAACCGGTGTTTACCCCTTCCGAGAGTGCCTCTTTCCTAAAGTGGTAATGATTAATAATTTGCTGTTGACACAAAAGGGCCTGTGTTCATACAGCACAAAGACGACACTGCTCTCCTGCTGGCCCACACCGGAGATTTCTAAAATAACGATGGGGGAGCAGCAGGCCAATTAAGATCCATAAATTATGTAAGACATGTCAGAGACGACCTGCGCCACACTCGGGTACGTTTTTTGCTCTGTTATCTTATTATCTAACCACAAAGAGAAAACCCTCTCTGTGACCTAGAGAGGTATATATATGGGCAGAGAATAGGAGAGAATGGGTGACAGTTATTCATCTTCCCTTATTCACTCAGTCTTTGTGTTGGTATTCAGGTGAACGCTTGGCTGGACAGAAATTACAGCTCATGCCGGTCGTACCTGCTCAATTTGAAACCAGTAGAAGGACGACAGCATGACCTGCTTCCCTCCTTCCTCTCATTTACATGTGCATATTTCCTTTTTGCCATCCTTCTTTCTGCCTATCTTCTCTCCCTCTGTTGGGGATCGCCTGAGGAAACTTCCATTATCCTTCTACTGTTTCATTGCCCCTGAGTGGGACCTGTGCTCTTTTTCTACTTTTCTTATTTTCATTCCCTGCCTCTATTTCACTCTCTCTCTGTCATATGCTTGGTGCTGTGAGTCATGTGATAAGAATGAACCCCAGCACTAACCTGTTATACAGAAAGGAAATGTGGATGTGATCACTGACAGTGTCTTATTTATTTCTAAAAAATGGTTTTGTTACGCTGTGATAAAAAATCCAGGAGTGTGGTACTTTTTCAAAGAGCTCACACCTTTGTTTTTAAATGAGAGTTTTGTGGGAAAAGCATAGGAATGCTAATATCTAACGTTATTTTATGGTAGAGTACAATGAGTTTCATTAAGTCCTTCATTTGGCCTCTAATTTGCCTTCAGTACAGTACTTAATTAATACCTTTTTTCCCATTAACCCTTAAATGCTGTTATCCTCCTTTGTGTTTTCAATTAGCCTTCAATTATCTCTACATTATTAGATTTAGGTAATCGCTGGCATGTTGCATCTTTGTTCATGAGGATTTAAGGACTTGTTTGGCAACTGGAAACTTGGAGCTTGCTTCACGGCTCACTGTCATTGTCTTCTTTTTTTTTGTTCCTTGCAAATGGGATCACAGCTTTGTTGGCAAAAATCAGAGCAAAATTGGGACACATACCCAAAGCTATGAGAACAGTTGTGCCGTGACCATGCTATGTCCTACTCCAACACATTTCCATCCCTTATGCAAGATTCCCTAACCAAGGGCCAACTTGGGGCCAGCCAGGGTTCTGACAGAGAAAATCATGAGAGAAAAGAGGCATCGCTGTGCCCTGCCAAAGTAAGACATGGCGAGGCAATTGCCTCCTGGAGAACCCTGTTGGATGGCATCCCTCACTATGTAATTCCCTTTGTGCTTGGCAGAACCAGGTCTTGACTCAATCAGGTGTGGGAGGGCCAGTTGATTATAAAGCTGAAGTACACAGGGAATTCCTCACTGAGAGAGAGGAAAGACAGAGATAGAATGAGAGAATGAGAGAGATGGCATGGGGGTGGTCAGGGGGATTCAAAGCTTTGCTTTCTTTCATGTGGGCAGTCCCTCTTGTATACTGGAGCAGTAATAGATGGCAGCAGATCACTACAATCATTCATCATATCTGCTCAGCCGATCCGATCCTCCTTCACCTCTGTCAGGGATTGAAAGCGAGATACTCAATCTGCTCACTGCTTATGCAACTACCTAAAGAGTGAAGATAGCATAATAACAAGGGCAGAATCACTGTCAAACACTAGAGTTAACACTTGTAACAAGTTTTACTTGAGTTTTAGAACCGATCAGAGAGAATGAGCACAAGATATTCACTGACATAATACAAGTGTATAGCAGTTTATGTGGCATGCTATTTCTTAATCTGCACCTGCATAGAAATTAAGTGCTGCCTGCTGCTTTTTTGTTTGCTATGTGAACTGGTGTTTGTTTCGGCAGTACTAAAAAAATAAAGCCAGCATTTCCTCACACTTGTCTTCGAACCACACAGGCAATCTATACTCTCCTCTGTAAATCAGATGGAACCCTACTCAGCTCTGTACTTAACACATAAAATTTGTCTTGTCTATCTCTAGTGACTGGACTGTGATTTGTCTTTAAGGAGCCGGTATGATGCGCTGTGGCATTTGCCTGTGTGTTGTTTTAATGACTGGGCTGAGGAGTGATTACAGGGCCTCTTTTCAGAAGCTGCATGCTCTTTAGATAAGCTGACGTGGCATGATTTAGGTAGGAAGTGCCCTTACACAGTGGATAAGACAAGAACTGGAGATACATTAGCACAATCGAGCTGGCTGGGGATGATATATTGTTAGGTGAGCATCAGGAGATTAGCACACATGGAGGCCTACTGCTATTTGGGCTTTATCACACTGTGAAATGAATTCACTCACCTTTGGTGGGAAGACTCGTCTCGAGAGAGTGCCGCTTTTTGAGTTGGCTATATAATTGTAAGCATGTCAAGTAAGGAGAGTGTGTTTCCTGACAACAGCTAGCAGAGTCAAGTAAGGCTCTACAACAGGTATCAGCAAAAGAGAAAATGGGTGAGAGAAAGCATCAGAGAGAGGATGGTTCACGAAGAGCAGGAAAGAAAGGCAGTGACATGGGAATAAAAAAAGATAAACAGTTTGACCTTCCGATTCTGCCAATTTCCACTGGCCGATTTTCTTCCTTGCCCCTCTCTTCTCCTGTCTTGCCCTCTTCCCTGCGTTCCACCAATCCTTTTTGGAGGGATAAATAGCATTGCCGTGCTTTAATAGCCCCAGTCCCAAACAGCCGGCTGGGAGAAATAAAAGGAACTTTTCCCATTTATCTCTGGAAGAAAGGAGTTCCTATTAGGGCCCCCATAGCCACGGGGTCTATTCCTCCCAGTGCTGTGCTGCTTTGGAGATTGCTTGCTTGCTTTAAGATGCTATTGAGCGTTCACCAGGACAATTACATGGCAATACAACTTTTACCCCCCCCCCCCCCCCCCCCCAAAAAAAAAAAAAAAAAAAAAAAAATCTAACACCAACATCCAGAAATTAAAACCCCCACCTCCCCACACACAGAGCCTGTATTCCTGTAGCTCCACAGCAGAGTTGCAGTAGATGCTGCTCATGATAAGCTTGAATATATGTGTGTGTGCATGTGTGTGTATGTGTGTGAGGGAGGTACAACAGAGCGGGGGGCAAAGTGATAATGGCTCACTGAATGGTTTGGAATAAAGTATCATGGCAAAGCGCCTGGAGTCAGACACCCAGGTTAGCAATGCAAATGGTTTTCACCTCAGCTCTTCCAGCTGGTGTAATGACAGCCCTCCAAACAGTATGTATGATGAAACAGAGCAAGGGAGATATATAAATAAAAATAGCACACTTTCCTTGAAAATGACTTTATGTTGCCTTTGGGGATCTTCAGATGCACCTTTTGTGCTTTCCCTGTAGGCTCTCACTCCCCCACCCCTCTATGTATGAGTTTTTTTTTCCGTTTGATAAGGCACAAAGTAGATATTTCGGCGAGTAGCAATACTGCCGAGTGAAACGTGAAGGTAGTGGGCTTTAAACAGGCCTAACCTTGCGCAGGCCATGTCAATCTCATTTCAGCCAGTGTAACAGATCAAGCTGCTTATTTAGCCCTGAAGAAAGAAAGAAATGAATAAAACAACTACATTCTCACACTGATATTGGCAAGCTTTAAATTATTTAACATGGATAAAATGGCTTAGGAACTAGGCCGATATATTTACTCACATTTATCTGCTGTTTCTTGTGTCCTATTTATTGGTTTCTTTGAGATTTGCCTAATTATTAATAACAACCTCTTTGTTTTTTCTAGTGTTTTTCCAGTAATAAAAAGCGCAGTAAAGAATTTTGTTGAGTTTCAAATCTTCTCCATAGACACTGTCATTTTTACACATGAACTGCAAATGTTCACAAAATTATAAGCAATAAACACCACATAGCCCAAAGTACGTGGACACGTACACTTGTGGAACATCCCATTCCAGATTTACTTCCTCTTTACTATAATAATACCCACCATTCTTCTTGGAAGGCTTTCTACTAGATTTTAGTGTGTGGCTCTTCCATAAGCGCATTAGTGAATACTGATGTTGATTTACTGGGCGAGATGATCATCTCTCCAGTACATCCTGAAAGAATAGAAAACCTTTGAGCCATTTTGAGTTCTTCCACTCAGACCTGAGCAAGCAGTGTCTTTATTGACACTGAGCAAGCAGTGTGTGGGGAATTTTCAATTCAATTCAATTCAATTCAATTCTGGTTTAATTGTATATCGCTTTTTTACAATTGACACAAAGCATCTTTACAGAACAAAAACATAGAACAAAAGGTTTTTATAAAGAATAATATAAAGATTAATATAATACAAAATTCAGGATCAATATTAAATATATTTAAATGTAAATTTTCATGTTGTGCTTCATATGCTTAGTTCCAGTAAAGAGAAATGATCATTTTTATTTATCTTTTGTGGTCAAGTGTCCACATACGTCTTGGCCATACAGTGTAGTTCTGAAAGCAAACACCTCTGAGGCAGCTTCTTTGGTTGCAGTAAAATGATAAAAAAAAATGCACTTCCCTGTCATGTTAGGTGTTATTGTAATTTATTACTTTACATACCATTAAATGTTTAGAAAGCCACAAACACAGTGAAAAGACTGACTCCCTACATAACATAAAAATTACATGTGGGAAAACGTCAGTGACAATAATGTCATGTATTTAGGAAAGCTTATTGATTTGACCAATTAAGCATTCATGTCAGCATGCAAGGTCACTTCTGCCAGCTTCAGATATGATTAATGTATTAAATAGATCACGTTTTACATATATATGAAGCCTAGTATTATTAGATGAGATAACAAATTAATATTAAAATGTAATTTCACTTAGCACTCTCCCTGCTGCACACATTAATGCAGCATGCAGGATATACTGTAGCTACTTCCTAATATGCTACCATATGTTTGAAATACTACTGACACTTTTCTTTAAAACATTTTGTTTGAAACTCTAGTGATTAAAATGTATTTTACTAGGTAGGTTTCCATAACCTTACAGCAATCCATACAGCCTGTATGAAACCAGTATATACTCTGAAAGGTGTAATACAATTCTGCTATGTGTAATATGTTGCTAGCTACCAAACTGATGTTAGTGATCAGAACTTATACTTTATGGAATAAAGGTAACTTTATGGCAATTGTTTTGTTTTTATGACCACTGTTAAGCATACTACTAAGTATGATCAAAAAGTTTATAGTTAACATTAGCCAAATCTTTCTAGATAGCTAGAAATGTAATTTTGGTGAGCAAACATGTACCTTATGGTGCTTATAGAAAGCAAATACATTTTTTTTTGCTAATGCCACAGAAATAAAAATTTACTCTTTTTAAAGTGATCTCAATGAAAATGACTGAGAACAAAGTTGTTGGATGGACGTAATGTTTAAACAGTAAGCTTCACTCATTAGCCAATGAATCCAATGAACGCCGCTACGCTAGAGCAGCCTTCATAACCATTTTGCATGCAAGTACACATGGCATGAGTGGAAGGAGCTAATCTAAACCTAGAATGTTGTTAGAGTGCCTGGATCTTGACAGAGGAAGGTTGTGTCAGTTGGGATCTCCTTGAGAAGATACTAGGGACTGGAGTAGACAATATATCAATCAATATCAGACAGTCAATAGACAGTCCTCTGGCAGCTCTGTGTGCTTGTTAAAGTATTAGGTGGATTTACTAAGAAGAAAACTCTGATAAACTACAGGAAAAAGATGGACCTATGTTCTTATAGTTCATTTAGGAATTAGGCAAATTTAAGACTGCTGGGTCATAAATGGAGTTTTCATTTTTTTTTTTCAAGTTTTTTTTCTGGTCCAAATGTCATGCAGAGTTGAATGCTGTCATTGTTGCTGAGTTTAGTAAAAGGAACTGATCTCTGATCCACCTTAAAATGGCCTTCGGTTCATCTGTGTGGAGTACAGCATGAGTAAAAGTGAGCCAGAGCCGAGTGTTCAATTACATAACTGGTTCAGATTGTAATGTAAAATATGTTGTGGTATGCAGAAGAAACCAAATAAAGTGTTGATAAATATAGCAAAGATGACATTAAAATGCAATTTAATGTCTGTAAACCACTGAACACTGTCGAGCAAATGTAAATAAACTTTATTTATTCATGAGCCAATGTGATAATGAGCATCAATATCAATGTTGTTGCTGAAAGGCTAGATCAAAATAAGGTCGCATTTGATATACTGATATATAAACTTTCAATGATGCAGCAATCAGAAGAATTTGATTTGCCAAAGTATCAGTTGAAATGATGGTCAATTAACATAGAGAACTAATGGAAACTTTCAACATGGCTTTTGGCATTTAGTTACAAATACCATATAGTCATTCTTTAATTAAACACAGTTGCTGTTGGGACTTTTTGGCACCATGATGCTGTAGTTATGGCATTCAAATACACATCAGATGACCTATATTACATTTAAAAAAAATTATGGCATTAATTTCTAAGTACCAATGCAGTAGCTTCAAAATTTTCCCCTACTCCTCTAAGCCGCTAAGGTAGTCACTTTCACTTGGTCATTCTTCTTTCCCTTCTGCCTTTGTAATGTGCTTCCCAGTGCCCTAATATCTTCATAAAGTTTCCTAAGGGTGCCTTTTTAAACTGGAAGGTGCTAAGTGCTCCTTGCTGTTTGTGATAGGACCGTGTACTGAGCAGGTTTTGGTGATAGCAGCTCTCTGATGGCTCGTCGTCTCTCCCAGGTCTCTCCCCGGCAGCTAGTGCAAGAAAGGGAATAAAGGAAAAGGGGGCTGGGAGAGAAAGGAAAAGAGGCAGCGGGGAATTGACACAGAGCCTGGCTCCATGCCAGAGCTGGCCTCCTTGCGTCTAATGTACGAGCAGGGATTTATTTAAACAGGGAGAAGAGAGGACAGCTTCACAGCGCCAGATTAATTCCGCTTTTTTATTCGGAAAATAAAAGAGACTTTGAATTATTAAGAGATAGCAGGATTAGGGGCCTCTCTTTCCAGCTCCAATCTACACTCCTTTTAATTTCCACTTCATTAGAATTCTTTTTGAAGTATTTTAACGTGGACAAAAGGAAAGAAAGAGAGAGAAAGCTAGAAATATTAAATATCAGTTAAACTGTATTAGACATAAGCCCGAGCCTCAGTTTTCTTTCTTTCTCTCAGCCTCTGTTTTTTTTTTCCTCCCAGTTATATTGATCCTACTCTTTTGCTTCTCAATTATACTCTCATTGTCACTTCAGCGAAGTGCGGAAAGGCAGATTTTGAAATGAAACGGCTTCTGTCATCAGTTCATGTGGCGCGTGGCAGGAACGCTCAAATCCACTCGGGTTTTTTTCCTCCTTGCTTAAACCGTTCAACCTGTCACTGTAGATGTGGGGTCAAAACAGTCCATGAAAACACCTCCGGAGGTCAAAGGTCAGGGCAGGCATAGCTTAACTGAGCATCAGTGTTGTGTTTTTGTTATCCTCACCTACTACTGTTGATTGAAAGGGGGGGTTGGGGTTGGGGGTGGGGGTCATGAGTTCAGCTACTATGATTGTGGTGGTGAATTCTCTCTCTGTTAAATGACCACTTCCTATTCTCTGTTGTCCCTTCTTTGTGGGGGGATTTGTGACAAAAGTGTTTGCATCTTTTCAGTAAACTCACAACAGCCATTCATGCTCATCATCGACATATAGCAAATGTAATCAGGGCTAGCTTTGTAAAACAGCTTTATCTGTGGGATTTTTCTGAATTTATGCACGTATGTGTATTTAACCTTACTGCAGGATGTAAATCTGTTTGCCCTGACAGTTTAAACATTTGATACACTTGTGTAAATTGTGTTTGTTCATGAAGAATAACGAGTATCTCATGGGAGAAACATGTGATTTCCTGGGATTTAACCCTGTAGGGTCTATTCTAAGCATACAGCTCAGGGTGATTTATTACAGGGTAATGCGAACTGATGGAAAGATCTTGTTGTGGTGTGGCTCTTAATCAAACAGTCATTTGTCACTTATCCATGGAGTAATTGATTATATTTTATGCCATTTTATGCATAATTATTATAAGATATTTTGGTTATAGAAACTGTTTCATGCTCCATGTCTCTGGTCACCGTGGTAAATAAAGGCTTTTGTGTGTGGGTAAACAGTAGGAGTCTATAATGTGATTTGTGGAGTGGATTGCTCGCTCGCTTAAAACGGTGAGCAAACAGCAGTGAGGAGTAATCAGGCCGTTAGGTTGTGGCACAGCATCTGCAGCTTATCAGCACATCAGGACGCTGGTGTGTGATTTAGAGCCTGACGAGGTGGCCCTTGTGTCGGCTCGTTGTCATTGAAATAAAGCTGGGGGCCCCACTCCCCGCGCCAGTCCAGAACAAGTGTATCTTTAGAAACACACTGGCCTCTTATGGTAATGATGGCATGTGTGTGGGTGTGCATGTGTGTGTGTGTTTTGGGTTTCCCTCTAGGGTATTCGGGAGGCGAGTTCCCTTTCTGACGTGCGTGTGTTGAAGATTAGTAAGGCTGAGAGGGCCTGTGTTAACCAGCTTAGCTTAACCCTGGTGCTGCACCTTTCACATGTCTCTTTAAAATAATATCAAATGGAAGAAAAGCAGGTGACTGTTTCTTGAATTTTGTATGCTAGCATGGTACGCTAAAGGAGAACGGAAATTTTTCATCCTGCATCCTCTCACAAACTATTATGTCAAATGGTTTTGTGGCATCTCTGAGATTTTATTTCATTCATCACAAATATGTTGGGCAAAAACTGACAACCACAGCCTGAGCCCTAAATGGGAATTCATCCAATATCTGATGCTAACAACAGCCTGCAGACGCGGAGGAAGTGTCATCTTCGTGACGTGAGAAAGCTCAGGCACATAATCTGGTGCCATGTGAGCTCTGAAAATAGATGGAGAAAAGTGGTCTTTTTTTCATGGCATATATGCTAATATCAAACCTAGTCATAAATAAAAAAAATCTGATTTTACTCAGTAGCTATTTATTTTAAAAAACACCAAGGAACACATGCAGATGACGGTGAGAGAAAGGATGAGACAGAGAACAATGTCCGACTCTGCAAAAGAAAAAAAAAAGAATGAATACCTGATATACATCATCTATTTAAACAAACCTAATGCTTGACTGCTTGTTGTGGGTTGCATTTCATACATAAAATATGTTCCGTCACTGATATCAGCTCTTATCAGAGGTAGAGAGAGAAGCGGAGGCGGGCTGTGGGAGGCAGGCTGGGAGCGCTGGGCTGTTTGTGCATCGTGATTGAGGCCCCAGAGCTGAAGATGCACCACTGATAACATCAGTCTGTCTGTCTGTCAGCCCAGCAGGCAGGGTGTGTGTGTGTGTGTGTGTGTGTGTGTGTGTGTGTGTGTGTGTGTGTTTGTGTGTGTGTGTATGTGTGTGTGTGTTATAGAAAAGGAAAGAGGATAGAGACATGGATGGACCTGGAGTAGAGGAAAGATGAAAAGAAAAACGAAGCTGCAGTCTCATGTCTGGTGGAAGTGAATGAGAGAAGCTGCCCATGCTGCCGTGTTTGTCCCCTGAGAGGGAGAGAGAGATGGAGGGAAACTCCCTCGGTCCTCCCTCCCTACTGTCAGCACTGATTGGGACAGACCCTCCCAGAGGAACGTCACAACAATGTGGGCCGTCAACAACCGAGCCTGTCAGTGAAGGCGTCAGGCATATAGTGCACAGGCAGGGCACTCGTGTTCGGGTTAGGGAAGGTGAGTCACTGGGGTCGAGGATAATAGGGAGAATAGAGAGGAGAAGGAGTGATGGCTGTGGCCTGTGCTCTCTCTTCAGCTTCCTCCACTCTAAAATGGCTCTTTAGGGAGCTCATCTCAGGATTGTGAACATGGCTGTGGCACTGGAGTCAAGCAGCTGATGAATAAGACGCAGCTGGCGAAGGCAAAAAGCCAGGATGAACACAGCTTACTCGAGTGTTTTAAGCGAACAGGCATCATCTTAGTGCAGCCTTGACCTTACTGTAAAGCAGAGAGGAGCCGGCAAGACAGTGTGTGTGTGTGTGTGTGTGTGTGTGTGTGTGTGTGTGTGTGTGTGTGTGTGTGTGTGTGCCACTGTATGCGCTTGTGCTCTCTGATTTGCCAACAACTGAACGTGTTATCAAATGAACAAAAGCCAGAAACACCTGTTAACCTTTCTATTTACTTCTTTGCCCTGACATATGGCTTAACACAAAAATGGCTTTAATTAAGAGAACAATTAACAGCATTAGCAAAACTAGCCAGTCTACATAAAAAAAGTGTTTACATTGCCTTGCTGAACTGAGTATCAAACATTCCCTATTTCCTTAA
The DNA here is from genome assembly GCF_030014155.1 of Tachysurus vachellii. Taxonomy (NCBI): domain Eukaryota; kingdom Metazoa; phylum Chordata; class Actinopteri; order Siluriformes; family Bagridae; genus Tachysurus; species Tachysurus vachellii. Next base: position 12,016,197 of record NC_083463.1, read on the forward strand.
CATGGCTAGTCAAACTAGCTATAACTGCTATTTGAAGTTGTATCTATAATTTTCAATGTCATCTGTTTTGTAGCAGTGTCTTGAATTGATGATCGTATTATCTGGATGCTATATAACTACCCATAGTGCACCATACATTCAGTCGCCAATTAATGCACACTGCTTTCATGCAAATGATAGCCATTAAATCCAGCCAAGAAAATGCCTTATAAAAGTTCTACATTTAATATTCTTCTAATTTTTGTATTTAATCCCGGTCATGGTCATGGTTGATCCAGATTCTGTCAAGGTGCGTAAAAGTTTGACACACTCAGTCACTAGGGACAAATTTGAGTCACTTATTGGCATGTTATTTTGGGAGACAGGAGGAAACTGGCATTCCTAGAGGAAAGCCATTCATACACAGGGAGAACATTTACTTAAATTTGTCCTTTATTTCACTTTTCCAATCTGTCTCTTTGACAATTCTTTACTGAATAAGAATGATTGAGTATTCATTTTCTCCTTCTCTTTCTCAGTGCATACTGTAAGATTGGATATTCATTCCTTCACTCATTTGTTCTCATGTGCAATTCCCACTGGGATGGATATCCTTACTGTCAGGGGGCATTAAAATTAATCAATCACTTAATTCATTCAACATTTGTCCTTCATCCCACTTTTGCAATTTTTCACTGTTCTGCCTCTTTGTATTTACTTGTAATTTAGACGATATGAGAAAATATGTCTCTCCCATTTTTTGTGTGTGTGCGCGCGCGTGTGTGTGTGTGTGTGTGTGTAAGCATTTAGGCAGGCAGCAGCAGCAGGGGGTCTTCACCTGGCCCGCGTGAGCCACACTGATACACAAACAGGATTATCAGGCGAGAGAAGGTGCGCATGAGGCAGGACGCTGCCGAGCTGAAAAATTCCATTTGTCAGATCACTGGCTTTCATGAATACTTAAAGAATGGAAAAATACACTGCTGCTTCTCATAGACTAATTACACTTGTAAAGACATGGAGGATATATGACTTGAATATACAAACACTTCATATGAAAAAAGTTTTTTTTCCTGGTGTTGAATTTGTACAACTTCAAAAAAAAAACTTGTTTGATACAATTAAAATATTCAGGATGAATTTCCTATAGCATTATAGCATTCCTATACTCACTGAAGCATTAGGAGAAGGATTATTAACTTCCCCATGGGTTGAAGCTCACTGATAAATGGAAGGAAATGTGTGTCACCAGTCATTCATCCTGGTGAGTTTTTGCAAATATGTCTTTCATTTTCTTTTGTACAATAAAATGACATTATAGTCCTCCTCCTCCTCCTCCTCCTCCTCCTCCTATAATACATTATAGCACAGTATGGTTGAATTCTGATTGGTCAGAAGTTATGCATTGATTTTACATGATGTCACTGCTTGGAAGGTAGTTCCAGCTTTAACATGAATCCCAAGCATATTAGTGTACAGTGTTATTGTTTCTATAGCAACAGATTGTTGTTTTTATTGGGTGTGGGAATATTGTGTGTCATCTTCAGGACAGAGTAGTTCAATCTGTAGTAGTAAAATCATAAGCTTTGATTTTTTTTGTCTTATTAAATTCATGAGTGAGAAAAGGACTGTTTATTGTTGCTCTGTTGACAGTAATAACAGGAACACAGACACAAATCTGTCAATGGAGTTAAATTACAAATTACATTGTAAGGGTCTTGTAGGGAGGAAAATGAAAGTGAAGCGAATGCATAGTTTTGCGCAAAAGTAATGAAGACTGGATGGTGTGAAAAAAGATGAAGAATTTTCTCTCTAATCTGAAATTTTGACTTGTGGATGCTCTCTCTCTCTCTGTCTCTCTCTCTCTCTCTCTCTCTCTCTCTGTCTCTCTCTCTCTCTCTCTTTCTCTCTCTCTCACACACACACTTCCTCCTTAGTTAAGATATCCTCTAATATGCACATTTGGAAAGTAATAAAAATGTTACTAATTCTCCTTAATATAACCTTCAGAATAAATAGGAAAAAACAGAAAGTGGGGGAATCTTGTTTTTTTAGTTTGTCTGCCTCTCTCTTTTGAACACACACACACACACACACACACACACACACACACACACACACACACACACACACACACACACACACACACACGATCCCAAAACAGCTGCATATCGAATGACTTTTTCTTATTAACATGCAATAACAGCTATGACAATATTATTAATATATACTGTATATAAAATTTTATGTTAATAATGTCATCTAAGAACAAAATATATACGAGAATTTTTACAAATGGAGAAAGTCGTTTTTTCTTTTTCATTTTATTCTCTTGAGTATTTCACATATATAAGTATTAGAGAGAAATGATACTGACATTCAAGTATTTTCTTCACATTTTCAGTGCTGTTGTTCCAGCTTGAAAGGGAACAGCCCAGTGATGATTTAGATCAGATATGAAGTGAAAGCAAACTGTCTGGTAAAAAAATGTAATCAATGAAGATCCTAAGCTACAGCATTTAATTATATTTTTGATTAGTATTGATTATGAGTCAGATTGTCCTCTGTGTCATGGCTAAAACAATTCTTGAATACAAACATGCTGGAGATGCAGTCCCTGCAGTCCTTTTTCAGACTGGTTTTGATTAACACTATGAATAGTGAAATCTATGTTTGTATTTATCTTTTAAATTAAGAACCGCTATTTTCTGTTAACCTTACATGAGTAAGCGTCTAAAATGTTTTAAGTTTATTTTTTGTACTGTCATACATTCGTTTTGTCATATCATCTTCCATTATATGCATCAGAAATTTCATTTTGGAACTTATTTTTTATTTATCTGATCAGTGTTTTAAAATTTTTTAGTTCTTTTTCATCAGCAAGGTTTTGACACTTGTTCTGGAGGCACTGCTGACTGCTCTGTGTGTTTATACATTACAAGGCTGGGTTGCAGCCTTCAGGTATAATACTGTCTTTTTTCCATGATAAATGAGATATGCAATAATAATCTAATTCCAACAATTGGTATTAGATTAGATTAATGCTGAAATTACTTTGGTGATCTAATTGATTAAAAAAACTCATATTTTGTAACATCATAATATCATAACAGTTGTCTGACAATATTTTGTTATTGAGCTGGAATGATAAAATTTATGTAATGAAGCTTTTTGCATGTATTTGTCTTGCCCTTTTTTATCATTAGTCTTCTGAAAACAGCTTTGTGTACTCTTATATTTCCATCCATTTAGCTGAAACCTTTTAGGTAGTGTAGCTTCACTGGTGTAGCAAAAGTGAAGGCCAAGATCTCTTCGAAGTGTGTGTGATCTATAGTTTTTACTGAGGCAGACTGTCTGTACGCACTGAGAGATTAGTTGCATCTGGGGCTTTAAAGAACACGGCAAATTGTGGCCTTTCTTTAGTGTGCCTGATAAGGCCATAAATGAAGGGAGTCTTCTTATCAGCCTCACTGTTAGCCATAAATCACAAATGCCTGCTCCCTGCTGCTACCCCTGGTGGTTCCTATCTGCGTGGTAAGCTTGGGGAGAGCCCGACATTACCTCACAACAAGAAAAGACACACACACACACAACCACAAAACACATAACAAAATCAGTGTATAGCAGTGTACTCTTCTTCTACCCATTGCTCTTTTATTTTTCTTCATTTGTCTCTGTGTGATTTTGCAGGCCTTCAAAGAGAAGAATCATTTCCCAATGGAGTGCTATCCAACTTTAATCCACCCACACTTTAGTATTTTTTTTAAATGAATGGGATGAGAAAACAACATTTATTGGGATATTGTCCATCTATTGTCTCTCTTGAACTAAAAGGAAAATAAAAAGGAACGCACAAGCCTTAATGAGCTTGTGTAAGCCATTCACTTGTTTAATGATTTCTCTTTCTTTCTTCCCCCTCAGTAATTAACGCCAGCCTTCATGCCTAGTTTTGTCGTCTTTTTGCCTCCTCGCAGTCCTTTGAATTCTATCCATCATATTGCATCCACTACACACAAATTACTTTCCCTTTCTTATTAATCAGCATCCTAGATTCTTTAATGGCATGTTTGTTACACACAGTTGTATGCTCAGATTGTAGATGCATATTGTTCATATTGTACATGCTGAATTGCGCAGTACTTCCCAAAGAATGGGAATATCGTTTATGACTGAAACTCTGTGTGTGTTAGTGAAGACTCTGGATAGCAATAGGTAAGTCCATGTGCATTCCTCTGTGTTTTAAATGAGAGATCTGCTATTAATCTGTTAGACCAGGCCACAGAACTGGTACAACTAGCTCAAGATAATATCGCTGTCAGCTCTGCCTGCAGTATGACTGTCGAATTTATGGTCAAGTAAAGAGATACAGGGAAGACCGTTGACAAACAATCTTGGATTAATTGGGCCGTAATTATATGGTAAGCCAACACATGCCAGTGAATCACATGCTTATGAGACCTGTGGGCTTTAGTGCCTCCTTATCAAGGTTACAAGTCACAATCAGTCAGCTAACAGATGATGAGGGTCGCTTGACAGGTCATGTCACCTATTTGCCTTAACTCTTAACTGACTAAGTATCGAACAGTCAGAAACATCACTCAAACAGTGAAGAAAATTCACTCTTCCAAAGGTCTGAGTCAGCAACATGTATAATATTAATACTATTTTATTTGTAGTTTTTACTTAGCATACAATAATACCATATTTAATATTTTATGAAATCCTCTTTTATTATATGATTCATATTCTACAGCATTCACTTTACTTGCAGCATTTCAATTAGTTGTGACTGGATTTACTTAATTCAACACGAACTCTGTTTGTTAGTGGTGATTGTTGATATCCATAAACGTTTAGACCAACACCCTGTCGAATTCGAGAATCCAATTGGTCAGAAGGTCTTTGATTATTGCCTAATCATTGAGATGTTGAAGATTTGTCTGTAGGAGACATTTGTTTCATATTTATTTAAGGTGTGAGTTTTAACTTCAAGCAAGAAAAATAAGAAAGTTTGGTCAATTTAATGTGTGTGGTTGTCTACAGCTGATAACATATGTGCATACAGAAACTAACTTATTTCATGGACATTTTAAATCGCAATGGTATAAGAGTAATTGGACACTTTGGAGTGTGGTATTATTGAAAAGCTATCAACTTGGGGGTGGTATTGACATCCAACCTCTCTGCCATTGATTACTGTCCTTTATACAACAGTTAGTTCTGGGCCACTAATTTGATTAGAAGAGCAGTGTTCCAAGAGTGCTTAGTTTTTGTATATTTGCACTGGGATGTTTTACTGTTACTATTACTCCACTCATCTGTGTGCATGAAATAGAATTCTAATTTTAGTGATAGTTTAAAACCATTACTACAGTAGAGCAAGATCAGACTTGTAAATGTGTGGTTATACTGAATATGAGTGATTAGCGACAGCACTTGGCCTCATGCCTACATCCGAATCACAGCCGTGCCGATATTCAGTATGATTACACTTGTTTGCAGCACATCCTGTTGTGTTTAATCTCTTAAATATTTAATACTGACTCAGTTATTTTGCTGACTCAGTCATTTTCTTTAAGTGTCATTTGTTATTGTCCACTTGGTTAATTATATCGTGCTCTAACTGATTTATATAATCTTCAAGGAACTAGATCCTGGGGTAATTTGTGGTACCTAATACAGTAGAGTACTCCAATGTTTGGACACTTCTGTTAGATTCTGCATTAGATCGAAATTCTGATATCTCCAAGTTGGGTGAAACAGAATGAGTGAGTGTAGCTGCTCATGAATACTGAGTTAGACAGAAAATGGATTTATTATGCTGTTTGAGCACTTTATACATATAGAGTGTAGAATTATCATAACTTTAAAATAACCACATGAGCCATAGCATCTGCCAAACAAGGAACAATTATTTCTTTAGGGAATAAGTGCACTCAAATTGGACACAATATGAATTCATCTTTGTCTACTGTTTTGACGTACAGTTTGTAGCAGTTTGTAAAATACGTACTCATGTGTGTTACACCTTAACATCGCTATTCTGCTTTATTCTGGTTTAAGTACAATAAATTTCTATCAAAAATCTATAAAAATTCAATCCTATTGAAAGAGAATTAAAAATGTGAAAAGGATATTTCTCTTTCTGCTGCTAATTTAAAATAAATAAACAAATAAATAATCAAAATTGTGTTATTTTGAATGAACTCGAATCCTGGAAAAAAATGTTAATGAAATGATATGAGTCAGTAGAAAACAAGTGAGCAGGATTCAGTCTTTTCTTTATGGAAAGTAAATAAATACAGTAGAGTAATTGCTCATAATAGTGGTTACATCAAATTTTGCTGTCCATTTTGCCACCTATTTTTGCCTTATTCCGTGTGACTTTCACAGCAGTGGCCGACCTCTGAACAGAGTGCCAGCATACTCCCATAACCCTACTCTTTAAAGCAAGACGAAACAAACCAAAGAGCAGGCAATTTCATTGTTCACTGATATCTTTAATTGTGATGAGAGAGCGGATTATGTAGATTTGGGTAAGCCTTCCTGACAAGACGTGTTTGTAAGTGAACGGGCCGAACAGGAATGTGTGTCAGTGTTTAGGGCTTAGTGAAACATTGCGGCTATAAAAGGGTAATCCTAGAGTCATGGGATCCCTTCTCCTTTCCTTCTGCCAAAAAGGAGATGTATACTGGTCGCCTATTGTGTTCCCTGGTCTTCATGCAAATGAGGAGGAAGAGGAGGTGACAAAGATGGCCTGTTCACTAACTGCCCTTAAGCCTAAGCTGGTGTTAATAGAGCTGATTCCCCTCAGCCTTTGACTACAGTATATGCAGTCTATTGTATAGTCAGGATCAAATCTCTCTTTCATTGTTGCAATACAGTGCAGATGAGGGTCACTGTAGTACAAACAAAATTTTGTGCATACACCTTTGACAATGGTAGGCATGCAAGATGTTTAAAGACGTGGAGAGATGCCAAAAAGGAAAAACTTACCTTATGTTACCGGTGGATTTTTTTAAAATCACACCATACTGTAACAAGGTTTTTCTATCGACCTTGTGTGTATCTGAATATTCAATTTAGAATATGTCATAATATAGTATATTAGGAAGCCATAAAGTGGAGTGCAGTTTGGACTCTGGCAGTGTACATCGGCAGAGGTCAAACTATTTGTACTTCTTTGCTATGCATCCAAGGTTTTTTATAATGCAGGTTGAGAGGGCGGGGAACGGGAGGGATAGGGATAGAACTGGGTGAGAAAGAAAGCTGTGTGATTTGTGTAAAGGATAAACAAAGAAGTAAAACTAATTACTGCTGGAGGTCAGCGCTCCAAATGCCTATTGAAAAGCATGGGGCGTTGTAGCAAATTTATGGCGGTCACACTTATTTAGCGACCTGAATAGGCAATTTCGCAGTGAATCTGGAGAGAAAAGAGGACATGAAAAGTTCTCAAGAATTGATGACGGACTCCTTGAGAGTGAGAAAAATAAAATTGACCATGAAATCCGTCGCCTGGAATTAAATTGGGTAGAAGGAGAGATGAAAAAGAGGGGAAAAGGTGTAAGGTGTGACTTATAAAAGTGGGTTTGTGCAAATGCCAAGGTTAATTTGCACATCATTTAAATAGATTATTAAATGTGAGAGAATCAGTTTAAAGGAAAGGAACTTTAATAGATTTGTATGTATCGTTTAGTAGGATGAATGCTCTGCATTTCCTCTGGAATGCAATTTCAAAGGGACTGCTCCTCACAGCAAATACCTTTTAGACTAAATCTATAACAGTCTTTATATGTGAGCTGGCTTTGACAGATAGGAACAGTAGTGTTGATTTCTCTAGTACAAAATTATCATTAATTTCCAATCTCAAGCTTCAAAGCCTCAAGCTTTAAACCATATAAAATGACCAGAAAAACTTTTTTTTCAATCTGTTTAGGTATGTAACATTCATATTTTATACCAGTATCAGCTTTAAATGAATAAATATGAGGAATGATTCTTTCTGATTATTTGTTTGAAAAACTTTCTTTTGCAGTAGAGACCTCAACTCCATATAGTTACTTTTTCAGTGATTTCATTTAAGTCAAATGTAAACATTAACCAATCTGTGACTCAAATTCTCCCATCTCTATGCATATCCACCCACTTCTCATGTTTAACAAGCTTGAGTGGTCTATGTTAATAATATAATAATATTATATATAATAATATGTTATTAATAGAACTGATCTTGAAGCTTATGACGTGTTAATGGTCATGTATACAATACTGAAATCCTAGAGATTTTTAGCAACTTTCTCTTGAGATTTTAAGGTTTCTCCACACTTTGCACTATGGTAAGTCTAAGAAGAAGTTTTCATAAATCATGTTTATGGTCAATTAATGTGTCTGATGTTTGACTTTCTAGTACCAGACAACTAAAGAATACAGAGAATTGTAGCTCTCAAAAGAACACAGTACCTCTCATTATACATTTTAACTTAAGTTGATGAGTTTAAAACTATTCACTACTCTTAGAGGCCAATGGCAGATCAAGAGAAGAGTCAAACATAGGCACAGTTCAAAAAGATGCACCAAAACCAATTGTGGAATATTAGCTGGGGAGTGAAAAGGAGGAAGTGACAAGGCTTTTTAGTCCTTGCAGATGGAGTTTCGTCAAACCGTGAAATTTGGATACTTGGCAACTAAGGAAACAATTCTTGTTGGTGTGCTGAGCACTCGAGCCATGAGTTGAGAGACAGAGTGATGGGGAGAGAGAGCGCACAAGCGAGAAAGAGAGAGAGAGGAAAAGGAAAGAGAGAGAAGAAAGTTTCCTTAATTGCCTTCGGTCACCCACAGTGGCGAAATGGGTGCCACGCAGCTTAGAATGGAAGACCAGGCAAGAGGCGCAAAGGGCTGATAGATATTTTATCACTGAAGTTAACGCTTAATACATTTCCATTCCCCGAGTGAAATCTGTCACTTGAAAAAATAAAGAGGGAGGCAAATTAAAGGGAGATAGAGAGAAACCAGTGAAGAAAGGAAGTGGAGTGGGTGACACAGTTTTAGAATACTCTATCTTTTGGGCATCCCCTCTTTTGAAAAGAATAAAGAAACTTTCTCTCTCACACACGCTCTGTCGCTCTCTCTCTCTCTCTCTCTCTCTCTCTCTCTCTCTCTCTCTCTCTCTCTCTCTCTCCTTCTTTTACTCTCACTGGTCTTCCTATCTCTCACTGTCCTTTTCTAGTTGGTGGAAAAAAAATTCTCATGAATGATGTATGTGCGTCTTGTTATCAGCAGCGATTTCTATAGACCCGGACGCATTCACCAAGACATTTGTGGCATAATTGTTAATTTTAATGCCATAATGGCTTCAGATGGGAGCCCTGATTAGACATTTATTGCACAATTAAATGAAACATACTCAAAAATCACAAAAGGCTTCCATAATTATTTCAGGCCATTAATAAAATGGGCATTAAATTATATTGGACACAAAAGAGAAGTGAAATAGATTTCCATTAGAGCAAAAGGAGCCACAGAGTGGGTAATAGATCCAGGCTGAATTCACTCAGAAATTAATTGTTGCCCGTCCTATTTCCACACACAGTGGAATAAATGAATGAGAAAGGAAAGGGATAGAAGGAGTTGGTGGCCGAGAGAGAGAGAGAGAGAGAGAGAGAGAGAGAGAGAGAGAGAGAGAGAGAGAGATGAGGGGGTGGGGGCAATGTTAAGAGGCTCTGATGAAAACCCTTTTGTTTGACAGCCTACAATAGCTTCTAGAATCAAAAGAGAGGGAGAAAGAAAGAGAGAGAATGGCAGAAAGAGAGCGAGAGATGTGCATTCATTTATAATAGTTCTAGACACTGACTGTACCTCCCTGAGCATCAGCTTTGGTCACAGTAATTTGTTGCATTCAAAACTTTTTGTTTGTTGTTGAATAAACATGTCTGACAGAATATAAACTACAGAACAAAATTCATGCAAAAGAAAATTGCTCATTTACCTGTGCACTAATTCACAAAAAGCATGGATTAATTCAGTCAGAAAGATCCAGTAAGCTTTGATTAGAATGATGACAAATGTACAGTTACTGGTGAACAACAATAATGTTTTAACAGCATCAAATCAATTAAAGGGAAAAAAGCTGGGAAGAAAGGAAATAAGAGTGCATTTTTGATTCCTGGTCAACATATACTGGAGCACCAACTCAAAAGACCAAAACTCTGATAGCTTTATGCTTTATAGAATGGTTTCAGTTGAAAGCCAAATAGAATTGTCTTTTGAACAGTTAGATAATCACAAAATGTAAATGAAAAGGAGCACTGATTTTCTCATAATAACTTAAAAGATTGCAGTGTGGGGAAAAAATCAATCAGCACCCGATACCAGTGTTTATTATTTGAGCTTTACATCTAAATCAATTTATCTGCCTTCAGAAGTGTTCAGATCTTTTAATTGCTTCACTTTCATGCTTGACCTTTTGTTTTTTTTCCTCCTGTGCACCTCACTTCATTGCTGGGTTTGTAAAAATGCTTTCTTTTGGGCTTTCTTCCTTTAGTGCCTCTATTTATTTAGCTGGGGAAGTCTACATGACTACATGAAATTCAGAATACTGGGCTTTAATTTCATTTGTAAATAATTTTGCTACTCACTCCTAATATGCCCATGGCAAGGTATAGCAATAGAAAATTGCCAATGTATAATTTTTGCTGTAATTCACCTGATTTTCTAATTCATTTAGTGCCACTAAATAATAAAAAAATCTATTTTCTTGAATTTCTAATCCAGCTGGCTTTATGAAATATTATTAATATTGGTGTCAGTTCATATTGCAGGACTGCACAACCATTTAAAATCCATTTATAGTGTTTGTTTGGTGTAAATTTCTGCTGACCCCTCAGGGAAGAGATGAGAAAGCTGAGATTCTCCTACAAGCTGTCCCAGCCCTCTGAAAGCTTTTCTTCCTCTTAATGAAGGTCAGAGAAGAGGCCCCATTTTTTTTCTTTGGGTGATAATTTATCCCTATCTGCTGTTATCTGTGACTGGCCCCTCTAATCCTAATTGTATTGTACAGTGGTGCAATGCTTTCTGCTCTGTCTCTGAAGAATTGCCCTTCTTCTTTCATTATCATCCGTTGCCTTGAACCTCTTTTAATTTCCATTCTGTTTTATTTCATTCAATCACTAGATCTGTCTTTCCTTTTCCATTAACTCTGCTCCCTCCACAAGGCAAGCAGCAATCAGAGCCCCCCCCCACCCCCCCACCCCCACCAAATGAAATATAATATTGTAAAAAGATTTGGCCATGAGAATTGTGGATTCGATTCAATATCCCCCATCAGCCACATTCATTTTGGTTTTGATTTTGAATCTGCCCCTGCTATTGATAATCATGGACTGATATGGATGGATAGGAGCTATAAGAGTGAAATCAAATATGTAAATAGATGAAGATAGAATGGGCCTTTCCTGCACATGAAGCCCAATTCTGGTGCATGGGCAGTTTTTCACTGCTTTCCCAAAATAGTATTATGATCCTCACCCCAGTGGCTTCTCAGAAATAGCCTGGAATAGTGTGTGGGTTAATGAAATTTCTCCAAACCAAACAGCAATTTTTTGTAAATATATATTTTTTTGCAGAGGTGCCAGAAAACTGCTGGCTGTGACAACTAACTAAAATCAATTTCCACACTGGAGAGCAATGGAAGCTAAAAGCTGTGGCCAGAACAAACACTTCCAATTTGAATATGTGAAATAATGCAAGCATGTGGAGAGGAAGAAGATGGGGGAGGGCAGAAAAGTCAACACTTCTTGACAAACTGACTTCAGAATGGATGCAATATCCAGGACCTTCCCTGAAGTCTGGTAATCAGAATGAACAGATGCTGGAAGTTGCAAAAAGGTAGCATGTACATTTAGAATAGTATTCCAAATTTGCAACCAACCTGGCTTATTAAGTGTTCACATGCCAAGACACTGGAAGCAATTTTGTTCTGTCTTTGGATCTTCTGTATGTGCATTTAGTCTGTTACCACCTTATTAAAAATGAAAAAATGCCTTTATTTTATTGTCTTTTACTACTATCAGTTGATTTCGACTGTAATATTGCCAGGTTTATTGCCAAAAACCCATTCATTTTGCTTATAGCTTACTGACTTTAAAATCATTTGTGTATGAAAATTTTTAACTCTCATTATTTAATTAATACGCATGAGAGAATTTTTTTTCATAAACACCTTCCTGTTGCTGTTACACCCTAAAGTAAAACTTAATCGACTCCATGGAGTGGGAATCTTGGAACAAGAAAGAATAGGCCACTTAATGTTTCAAATACCGCTTCCTTCCTTCCTTCCTTCCTTCCTTCCTTCCTGTAGGACACTGGAGAAAATCCTCAGCAAAGAATGTCTACGTGTGCCAGCATCATGCGAGCCAAATCACGGCAGCAAACAGGATGGAAATAAGAGGAAAAAAGGCATTGAAAATGTCGACATGGGTTTGAGGGGAGTCCTGAGTGGGAGCGCAAGTTACTGGTGTATAAAGCCACTTTAGCGCATCAGCACCATGGAGAGCGACGGCGCGCCCTGCCAAATGGGCGCGCGCTCCCGCAACTCTTTATTAGAACCGTTATGACGCGCCAGGACAGAATCAGAGCCGAATAAACAGTGTTACAACGCAGTACATACTGCACTAGGATGGAATAGACTTAAAGTGATAGAAGAGAACACATTACGCCTGTATTTAGATAGATGTGCTGTAGTCAGCATGACCTACTATTACATTGGTTGGTAATTTCTAGAACACTGGCTAGTGTTCTAATTTATCAGCACGCGCACACTCCGTGCCTTTAAAACCGTACAGCATATAATCCCTTTTCCCCTACATACGTCTGACCATTACCTACACAAGACTGATGACGGCTTGAGCTGCTTGCCTTGCTGGCCATAGATAATAATAATAAAAGAGTCTGTAAAAAAGTTACTTCATTAAAAACATTATTTAACACTCAATTTTCATTAGGTTGAGTGAATATGTTTATTATTTAAATGTAATTAAAATATCGTTTGATTGCGACACAATTTTTTTTTTTTTTGGCATTTGGAGTATTTTACAAGAGTAAATAAAAAGTCTTGTTTTTCATAGCGGACACACATCAATGTACACATGCTCAAATGTCCACATATGTAAAAACCAAAGGTTCTCCTGCTTCTCAAAGCATACGAATTAGATAGTGTCCAAATTTTGTTCACTGGATTTTGATAGTATCTAGTGACGGTGCGTACTGTTTTATGAATAAGCGCATTTCGGGCACACTAATCTCCCTGAGTTAGTTACAATTACAGGTATGTAAGTGAATAGTTGTAAATGTAAATATATGCTATATTAGACTTACATAGGCCAAAGTGAAATGTTGGCACACAGGTAAGTGAAATATTGTAAATGTAAATATTGTATGTTATAATTAAATAAGCCTACTAATAATCTGGAGATTTAGCATTGTAGAATTACAGGTATGCAGTTGTTCATTCAAATGTTAAGATTTTGAAAACATTTTGTGACACATAGTCGACATTAATTAAATGTGAAAAACAAACAACAACAACAACAAAAACTTTGACGTGTAATTTTCTTGCTGTGCACACTCGGTTTTAGCTTCATCGTTCAGGATTTCTTCCACCCTGACTTGTACTAGCATGACAGTATGTCTTTAATGGAAACGCCAAATCGGATCAGAGTGTAAGCTGAAATGCTGTAGGTAAATATATGTTATGTTATCCTTACGTAGGCCGTTCTAATGGTTTGGCGACTAGCTTTGTGCACTGACTCCCATGTAAGTTTTCAATTTAATGCCATTCCTAACATTTAGCTTATATATATCAGGTATGAAATTATAGGTCTAATATGTTCCAGATGTAAGGGACACTACCTACTGAATATAAATTTTAACTACAGTTGGTTACCCCTTCATGTAAAACGCCGCTAATTGTCTTACTGTGCACATTCATTCATTCTAAAAACTACAGACTACAAACTGATACGGCTCGTGCACGCTATGGCTTACCAAGCGACCAGCGGCGCTCGCCTGCCGCGTGCGTTCAGTCTTTAGATCACAAGCACGCAGATTGGAGCGCTGCTCTGGCTCACGTGACCTCATATAGCGTTAGTGTCGGCGCGCGACAGGAAAAGCTGGGACAGTGGCATGCAGGCTACAGGTTCAGGTTTAGTTCGTAAAATAGACTAATTCATTTAAACGCGTGTAAATCAGCGCTCTGAGTCAGACAGTCACTTGGGAGGAAACTACTCTGTGGTTTAAGCTATATTCATTTCGGGATCCAGGATAATTATATTTTTATTATTATTTCAATCAATCTTTCTGTACTTATGCTGTCTCATTTTTTGTTTTTATTTGAAAAGTTCACTCTTAGAAAAAGCAAAGGCGATGCACTGTTATATCTGAGCATAAATAGTATTTTAGCTTTCTAAAACACTTTTGCGTTCTTGCTTCCAGTTCAATTATTTCTGTGCATTCATTGTTCCCTCAATAGGCAGTTAGTGTGCGCTCATTAAAAAAAAAAAAAAAAAAAAAAGATACTTTGGACACTTAATTTAATTCTGACAACATAGATCTACAATGCAAATTATATACGTGATGCATGTCTATTGTGATCACCTCCTAAAAACGAAATCTCTCCTGTGTGATTTATTTCACAACTCTACACCTTTTTGGTTCTAAGCAGATTTTCCCTCTCTGTATAAAATAGAAAATGATACCCCCCCTTACCCCCCTATAATTTACATTAATTCCCGCTATAATTTATTCTTCTGCAACACACTGCTGAAATGGAGTGGGAGGCTGAGAGGCAAAGCTTGATAGATATCAGCATATAAGCATATAAACCACCTTTATTTAAATCCACCCAGCTTATATTATACCGCGTTCAAGAACAATTATTTTCTTGTATTTCAATGTATTATTAATAATACTCAATATTATTATTAATTGTTTCTAAATATGCCTATATGGCATACACATTACTGAAACAAGTTCTGTTCTGAGTGTTTTTCCCGAAACAGAAAAGAAAAATGACTTACAAAAATATTAACTTGTAACAGCTTGATATTCCAGTGTAGCTTAGATAAGATGCAGCACAGTAATTTGCACCGTTTTGGTAAAATATGGGCGCTGATGTTTTTAATCCAGACTCTCGCTTGTAGGCTAGATTGTGGAAATATGAAACGCACAATTTATAATGTAGATTAATATACCATGCAGCTATATTAAGAAAGCAGAAAATGCAAAATTGCAGGCACATCTTCAGGGCCATCTCTCCGTGCTAAAGATCACACTGGGCCAAAACTGTATTTCAGTGAGGATTCAAATCAGAGCAAGACTCTGATAGATCAGCTTTCTCAGCTTGTCTCGCCTCGGGCTGATTTTACTACACTGATCTTTTTTTAAACAGTCACATTTACATGTTAATGTCCTTCAGAACAGGCTGCCTTAAACATCTTCCTCTGGGAGAAAAATAAATAAATCTCAGAAAGAAAGACACATTCCGGGGTGAACAGGAAGCGTTAAAACATCCATTTGTTTTGCTTTAAATTTAACCCGAATTTACTGTGGGAAAATGCAAGCAAAACCATATTTTAAATGAAAATTTTATTCAGTACTCTAAAAGTGTTTAGTTAATGATTTGACTAAGCAAATTCAGAAATACAGAATTAACTGGGTAAGTTAATTTAATCGTAATTGATGCCAATAATACCACATTATACAGATTTTTTTTTCATGTTAAGCCAAAAGAAAAATAATTAAGACAAAAGCAATATATCCAAATTTTTTTCCCATGCGACAACCCCAGTGGCATCGCTTTGATCACATCGCATACACTTACATCGAGCAAATCTCTAAAGTGTTCATAATGTCAGATTTTGGAGTGTGGACATCAGTGTGTGCTGACCTCCATTCAGTATGAGGTCTATGTGAACATGTTTTACACCAGGGAGCTTTACTGGGAGATCAGACCTGCGAAACAGGTGCACACACACACACACACACACACACACACACACACACACACAAACACACACACACACACACAACCTGTCCCAGGAGACCTCTGGACAATTGTTCTCGTTTAATAAATATTGGCCCGAGGGGAGACTGTTCAAGACGCACAGTACTTTTATTTCAACAGCCGCTTTATTACATATTATATTCAGGGTAAATTGCTTGTGTTTCTACAACCTGCTGCTGGAGAACTTTTAATATTTTAATTGTGTTATTTATGCCCCCAAATGACACCGCTTAACCTCTTGCTGTCTAATGTGTATGTATTGTAATAAATAAACACAAGTTGATCCGTCCCTGTGACCAATGCTAATGTAAATTAAAATAAAAAGTTAAGATGTATGAAAACTTATTTTGTTCTTATTTTTTAGCGTATTTATAGTAACATTTAGAATAAGCACCTTTTATATTTCACGTTAGTCTTTTCGTTACCCAGACTATCAATACTTATATTTATGATTATTTTTTGGCATTTTAAAAACAGCTTCCACGCTTGTTAATAATTGTTAATATTAACAAAGGTGTGTGTGTGTCTGTACAAGTTAAACGTAAAGGATTTAGGGATGGAGAAGAGTGGAGTAGCTGGCCCTCCTTTTATTCCTGCCTCCTCAAATCTTTATTGGCGTTGTGATATGGTCCGCACAGCGTGTGTGTGCGTGTGTGTGTGCGTGTGTGTGCTGTGTGCGTGTGTACGGTGCGTGCGCGTGTGCGTTTTGTCCGTAGGTGTTGCGCTAAGTGAGTGTGTGTGTGTTTGTGTGTGTGTGTGTGTGTGTGTGTATGTGTGTGTGTGTGTGTGTGTGTGTGTTTGTGTGTGTGTGTGTGTGTGTGTGTGTGTGTGTGTGTGTGTGTGTGTGTGTGTGTGTGTGTGTGTGTGTGTGAGAGTGTGTCTTATTGCTGATTGGGCGCTCAGGTTGGACAGTGAACGCCCTGCCGTTTATGTGCAGCCCAGCCTTTCAACTCCGCCGCCTTTTGGCTTCCATTCACGAGCTTTTTCTACTCATTTCCTAAGCCAGGTGCTTCGCAATAGACGACAAACCTCCGAGAGGGAAGAGAAAACATACACACGTACACATACACGCAGACAGACACACGAACACAGAGTTCACTCCTTGACCACGGGACTTTTTTGCCTCACCTCGGCGGATCTTTGGCTGCTGCGCACAGGGGAAAGAAACATTTATAACGATTTGCCGAAATTCGAAAGAGTTGCGCTGTTGGATTTTTTTCACCGATGCCTTTTTTACAGTTCTTCTCCGACTCTCCTGAAGTGGTATGATCGGCGTCCGTCAACAAGACAGGTGAATTATTTTCTCCACTCTGTTTTGGTGGCATAAACATTTTAACGTTATTTTACAAGGACTGATCGTGTCGCTTTAAAAAAAAAAAAAAAGCCATGTCCAAGCCGGCCGATCACATCAAAAGGCCCATGAACGCCTTCATGGTATGGTCCCGCGGCCAGAGAAGGAAAATGGCCCAAGAGAACCCCAAGATGCACAACTCTGAGATCAGCAAGAGGCTCGGTGCCGAGTGGAAGCTTCTCTCCGAATCTGAGAAGCGGCCCTACATCGACGAGGCCAAGCGACTGCGCGCGCAGCACATGAAAGAGCACCCGGACTACAAGTACCGGCCGCGGCGCAAACCCAAGAACCTGCTCAAGAAGGACCGATACGTGTTCCCTTTGCCCTACTTGGGCGACGCTGAACACTTGAAACTTCCGGTTTCCGCTGCCGACTCGTTGCTGGCTTCCGGGTCGGAAAAAGCGCGTGCGTTTTTGCCGCCTGCGGCCTCTGCGCCCTACTCGTTCCTTGACCCAAGTCAGTTCAGCTCCAGCGCTGCGCAGAAGATGGCCGATATGCCACACGCCCTTGCCGCTGCTGCCGCCGGCTCACTGCCCTATGCCTCCTCACTCGGCTACCAGAACGGCGCGTTTGGCGGCCTGGCCTGTCCGGGGCAGCACACACACACCCACCCGTCACCCACCAACCCGGGCTACGTAGTGCCCTGCAACTGCACAGCATGGTCAGCGGCATCCAGCCTGCAGCCGCCCGTAGCCTACATCCTCTTCCCAGGTATGGGTAAGAGTGGCATCGACCCTTATCCGACAGCGCATGCTACAGCCATGTAAAATAACAATCCGAAAAGTTGTGCAGAGGGACAATTTTGACTTTGGAAACTTGAACCACATAAAACTCACAGTCTCACACACTCACATAAAGAGGATCGAAGTTAGACAGTCGGGCTCTTCGAAAACTTCTACCGTGTTAAAACAAGACAGTTCTGCTCTTTGAACCTAAAATACGTTGAACCCCAAAAGACGTTTCTCTCTGGAAACTTTACAGATGTAAGATAAATTAATTAATGAATGAATAGCCACGCAAATGGGGAGCTCAGCCCAGAAGAAAACGCACTTCTCCATGGAAACGTCAGTGATATTACCCTAAAAAAAAGAGGAGACACAATTTTTTTTGGAAACTTGAATAACTGTAAAGAAAAAACATAGGTCACAAAGTTATAAAACAGCAAAAAAAAAAAAAAGACGCTCTCTGAAGACTTGAAACGCGTAAACTGACTTTAGTGTCGCACTTTGCAAGCTTCATCTCTGCGCTGCACGATGCGACCAGAGACAAGCGCAAGGCTCATTTGAGACCGTGAGGACTTTGAGAACTGGAAGAAAAAAACTTTCGATTTTTCATCATGCTCGTTTTTCCTCTCGGGACCTCTGCATGGGAACTTGGGAGTAGATGTGAGAGATCAAGGAGCCCTGAACTGTAAGAAATGTAAATGTTATAACATTTATTAACGGCTGTCCGATTAAGGATGCCTTTAACTTTATTTATTATGTACATTTTTAATGCTATACTAATAATAATTTTGTTTCATGATATTATTATTGTTATGTTATTTTAAAAGGCCCATTTGGTTTGCACAAGTGACATTCACCTATCGTATCTCTTGTATATTGTACTTATAATTTAGCACTCAGATAAAACGGTTTGGATCACGCTTAGAACTTTTTTGAGTTGGATGAACATACGGGTTATATTGTTTATAGGCTATTTATCAAACTGGTGCATAAAATTAGACAAACTATTTAAAACATCAACTGGAAAAAATATCTTTTTTAAAACAGTTTTCTTTTTTTCATTTTTTTTTTCAAATTGTGGTTCAGTGCTAGTCACACGTTCAATTCATCGGAGGATGAAAGCTGGAGTTTGAAACGAAGCAGTTAATGTTGTGGTTTTATTATGATTATTATTTTTTAAACTGCAATGGTAATTTAAAAGCTGTACTAATGTTATGGAAAGGAAGATGTATCCAAATTGGTGATACCTCGATTCTTTGTTCATTTGCCTGAGCAAAGACATTTTGAATAAAGACAATCTGTCTTCAAAAGTATACAAACGTGGTTATATTGAATATTTTACGCATATTTCAACGAAACAATTTTGTGTTTAAAATCACTGCACAGGGCAACCTACAAGCTAATTAACACCTCAAACAGGTTAGAGTTATCTTGTCGAGAAATCTTGTTACACAAAGTACATTAGTTCAATAATAATAATAATAATAATAATAATAATAATAATAATAATAATAATAATAAGTGTAAAATTAAAGTTTTGCATTTTAATTCATTTAATTCATAAAAACTTAAAATGGCTGACTTAAATTGATCTTATTTGGGTTTAAGTTTAAAGTAATAATATTTGCATAGACCAGTATGTGAAAATTAATTGAGATTACATTTGCATCAACATTTATGCGGAGGTGCAGCAGGAGTGTGTAAACAGAAAAGTGTGTGAGAGGGGACAGATGACACTGAGATAACACCGCTGTCAAACCTTCGGCTTTCTCATTGGACTCTTTAGGGACCTTCGATCCAAATTAACAATTAAGGCCGTTCCGACAAAAACACAACGCCTGGAACAAAAGACACGAATTACAATTTATCCTGACAGTAACAACAGCATTCACATGACTCACGCCGTTTAACATCTGTTCCGTTTTGGGCACAAGATTAATGAAGCTTTGACTCTTCATAAGATTATTATAATATTTCTGATCTAGGCATAAAGATGTGGTGTGCATCTGATTGACACCATTTACACGGAAAAAAGTCATATGTGTTATGATATCTGAGTTATAATTAACACTTGCAATGTTGTATTAACAACTACAGGATTTATGTGAAGTTCTATTAACACTTTATACTGAACAGTTTAATTTATACGTAGAAAAAAATAACATTTTAATTACTGAACAAGGTAAATATGCCTTTACAATATTTATACCTGCTGAATGCTGCTAAATTTACGCAAGAAGTTACTGTACGTTACATTTTAAGCTCTCATAATGTCAAATGATCACAGCACTAAACCTAATTATTAGGAGTAATTCACACAGTATAGAATGAACTTATTTGATATGAACGCATGCATGTTCATTTGCGCCAAGCTGAATTTCTATCAACACTGTCGGTTGTCATTTCACCCTGAAGGGATTTTTGTATCAGTTACAGGTTTATCATGTAGCAGCGTCATCAAACAATACTTTTTTATTATTTCAGTTAATTTTCGATCTGTAATGACAAGTATGTTATTATATTATGCCATTTGGGGGTTAAAGTCTATCATGTTTTTAAACAGGTCAAGCTTCTGCAGTGTGTGTGTGTGTGTGTGTGTGTGTGTGTGTGTGTGTGTGTGTGTGTGTGTGTAAGAGAGAGAGAGAGAGAGAGAGAGAGAGAGAGAGAGACTTAAGATTTACTTGCTGCGATATTTGGTTGTGCCACCCAAAGGGTTTTATGCCAGTCTGACCTGCTCATCCTGCTCGGCTCTACATCGACACCCAGCAGCAAATGAACACACCTCAGCTAAAAATAAACAAAATGATCGCACATTTTTAACAACACCTCTTACTGTAGAGACAAACATTGATAAGCCGGCATTTTTTTTAACACAGAGCAATATTTATGTCGTGTTTATGTAGGAACTGGATTTAAATGAGCACTGATTTGGACACCTAATGGTTCTTCTGGGGAAATCCCTTAATGGTTCTATGATGAACCCTTCACCCTGGTGTAACCTATTAGAAATAGCTCCAGGTAGAATTCTTTATGGAAGCTAAGAACCCTAAATGGATAATTGAATAAGCCAGGATTAAAAGTATTAATTTCAACGTGTAAAGGATAAATTCACAGGTGATTATAAATTGAGGTCTAGGTAGGTGTAACAGTTTAGGTCTTCATTAAAGCGTTTTTCTTTTCGAGCTGTAGATGTAATAAAAATGTGAATAAAAATGTCATTATCATTTTGTTTAACTTCAATTAAAAAAAAAACAACGTTACCTCTTTATTTCACATAAAATCACGTGTAATTTAGCCTGCGTGCGCCTGCACGTGAGCGTAGTCCGGTCTTATACGTGCTGCCTTTTTATTTTAATTTTTAAACTATATTTAAAACCCAAAATTCCATATAATGTCATAATTTGTTAAACACACAGGAAAACGACTAGTGCGCACAAACGTTGCATCACGTTGCAACATCCAAACGTGTCACAACTGACTGTCAGACTCACGTCGGCGTATCAAATGAGTAATGAGTCACATAATCATTATAATTCGTGTAGAATTTTCTCCCCATATTGTATTTCGTGAAACTAACATTTCTTTATGAGAAACGAGAGAAGAAGAGAAAACACACTCGCACAACAGTTCTTGGCTTTTGGCTGCAGAAACAGGAAGAAGATTGAGATTCACTTTTTGTCTTTTGTCTCAGGTCTTAGGCAATGGGATTTGCACAGCGAGGTGTAATAGCATTACTGCATTAATTAAACACGAAAAAAAATCATTTCACATCCAGATTGTTTACTTATCTGCCAAGAACACATGCTGGGAGAAGTTAAGATTCACCATTCTGCACTATTGCCCAAGGTGCAATTCAATATAAGGGGAGAAAGGAGGAGGGAGGGAGATTTTCTGTGACAGCTTTCCCTCTTATCTGCCCCTGTAAATGAGGGTGATACTTCACTGAACCCAAGTTTTACATCAGCTCCCCAAAGCAACTTTGAAACGTGCCATTAATAGACCTAATTCAAGGATCACTTTACTAAACGAAGGCTCACTTCCATAAATATATATGTAGCTTAATCAGGTATACCCAGTCATCTCTGTCTCAGTTGATCAAATTCAAAGCTTTATAGACAATATATCAATGCCTCTGGACCTCTACATCTTGATAAAATATGGCTTTAGAAACTAGGAGAAATCTTTTAACACACTGTGAAATATTATAGTTAATAACATGTACAAAGAAGTATAGTTTTTTTTTAATAAATGATTTAAAGGATCACCCAAAATCCTTAGTTGTTATACATAACCTTTTATGTCCTGGTTGTGTTTAGTAAGTTTAGTGAATGTGTGTATAATTGGATGCTAATTTACGGCTGTGATCGTTCAGGCCATGCTGAAGTGCCACAGTCAGTTTTCTGCAATATTTACACATTTTTTAGAGGAACAAATTATAGAGGGGAATTTATGATTTGACACTACATGTGGCTCTTACAATCTTTTCTCTCATTCCTTTTAAATTCTTCTGGACATTTTTATTGTGAGCTTCACCTTATCTTCACTGGACTCCTTTTTAGCTGGTGATCAGAGGAAAAAGAGCATAATTGTTCTTTCTTTTTATTTAATTTCATGCCACAGCTAGTGCTTTCAGGTCATTTATAGGCTTAATTTAATGATAAAATCATTGAGGAGGAGGAGGTCATGTAGACCCTTTTCTTTTCTTTAAACACACTGAGACCAAAACAGCAAACATGTGAAACAAAAGTAAAAAGGGGGCATGACACTTTTAATTGAATCCCATGGGTCATTTACTTAATTGTCTCCTGTAAAGTCATCCAGAAATCAAGTAGCATGAATTGAATGTGATATGATATTGTGGCTCGCAAAATATCTTCCTTTGTGTCTAAGCATAATCATTTTCTCCTGAAATAAAACAAAAATAAAGCAAATAGCAAAATGCATTGTACTGCAATAATAATAATAATAATAATAATAATAATAATAATAATAATAATAATAATAATAATATATTGTTAACAACTATTTTGACAATTATTATTATTATTATTATTATTATTATTATTATTATTATTATTATTATTATTATTATTATTATTTAATATGTTATTTTGCTCAGCCAGGCATATGGTTATCTCAAACCTGATGCAGTTCGATGTGTAATATATTACAATATATTACATTTAAATAGGAATATTATTGGTTGGTTTAGGGTCGGGCTGATCTCATTTTAAGCTCCTAACCATTGTCTCTGTGTGGGAGAGTCTCAAAAGCATCAGTGCTAAAGCCTGCAGTCTATCTGAAATTGGATCTGGGGTTCCATTTGAACTGAAGACTGAAGGAAAGCAGCGAGGCGCTGCCGTTTGAATTTGGGGGTCCCCGGATTCTCATTGGAAAGAAATGAACTGGTGAAGGAGCTGATAAGGAAATACGGAGAGGCCTGCACTGAGAGAAAAGGAATCACGGCACGGCTGGTTAAACGTGCGCCTTCTAGAAGGAAAAGTGATTTACACTGAGACTTTACCCCCTGCGACTCAGTGAAGGGGACAATATGGATAAAGTCTCTGTGTCTGTCTCATGCACACACATATCCACACATACTCACACACAGTCACTTAGACATACACAGCCACATATGTACTCATATAGGTATAAATGTACATATACATATAAACATACATTATGTATTTGCAAATCTTCCAGCCAGTTTCACATTTAGGCTACATCACATTTATTCCTTTATCACATAATTTTATCCAAAATGACTTACAAGAGCAGCAGGACTCTAGCTTTTCAACCTTACAGACATACAAGTGGTGCAGAACTATGTATCCACGATAACAAGGAAGCAGCAGCACAAAGCTGTTGTTCAAACAAACAATTCAATCATGATACCAATAATATTCACCAACAATAACAATAGACCAGTACATTGTACAGTACCGGTTTATAATAAAGTATAATATCCTCATATGCATACACACATATTAACATGCAAACATATACATGCACAAACAGGCATGACTGTAAGCATTGCACAACAAACTCAAAAGATGTATAACCCCTTTAACAGATTTCATGAGAGGGTGGAACAACTTCTTTTATCACTACTTTGATGATATTCAGCCATTATAAATCAATGCATGTAGGATCATACCAAAAACAAAGAAGGCCCATCATTCAATTTGACCGATACCGGCAGGTGACAAATTAAAGGAAAAAAACAACATAAAGAGTCTTAATATAAGCTGTCAGGCTGCCATGAGTAGCAAGATCATCTTTGATGCACCTTGGGAGAGATTCTCTGGAACTGTACTTAGAAAGTGCTGTCTAATACAACGGGCCAAATTCTCCAATAGATATTTAGTTGGATTGATATCCGGTGACTATGAAGGCCAAAAGCATATGATTTACACAATTTTCATCAACATCAAACTACTCAGTGAGCGCTCATGCCCTGTGGATGTGCGTGAGGTAAATCTAGTAAAAGACACTTATCAATATAGGTTTCATTACAGGATTTGGCAGAAGAACATTATGTTGCTTTGCAGTGAAGCTTTATTTTAAGAGGACATCATCCCTCAGTATAAAACAGCCACAAATGTTTTCTTTTAAATTGTCCCCATTTTGCATCTTTTTTTGTTATAATAAGAAACACAGAATACATACACTTTTGAAATGTATATTTGAAATGTGATATGATGAGAACCTCACACGTATAGATGGGTTTCCTTTGTTTTAAACACTATGTTTCACATCAGTTGCTCTCAAGAACTCAAACACAAGCAAATTCTCAGGCAACAATTTGTGCAGTGCTTTTTACGTTAATATAGTATTTCTGTAATGTGTGCCTTATGGATTTAATATTTGAATGCAACCCTTTCACAACTTTTAGGACCTTTTACTGATTTAAACAAAACATATTTAAAATAATCTGTTGCTCCTGCTGCTGCTGATGTTGATAAGGATTATTATTAAAATTGTATAGTAGATAACATTGTTGTGTGAAGTGGAATATTCATGGATTTCCCCCAGGTCCAAAACACGCAGGTAGGTGGACTGCCTACTCTTAATTGTCCCCTAGGTGGAATATGTGTGCCCTGTGATGAAGTGGTGTTCCATTCGGGGTGTATTCTTGTCGCACGTTTGGTGTTCTTGGGATATCTTCCACAATGCCCTCCACCCGACTCTGGTGCAGTTCAGAGGTAAGGGCTCAGCTCATGGACCTTACACTGTCTCTCCTTTAGTCCCAAAATTCAAACTTATAACCTACTTATGACTTGCAAAACTGTAGCTGCTGGTGCAGTTTCCTTATTGTGTCTATATAGACTCAAGTTCCTATAACAAATGAATGAAATGTCCAACCATTCAAACTAAAATGCATCTTGAGTATGAATAATGCAGTATTTATAATGAATTACTACTATATACTATATAATAAATTACTATATAAATCTATTAGTCAGCTCCATATAGGAGCACTTTTGTTTGTGTATAATTACTAATTGTTGCAAAATCTTTCAGCCCCAACATCTCTGTCCTTCACTGGAAAATATCTTCCACAGGAGCCCTGCCAATCAGACATTAAGTAGGAGGTATGACTGCTTTAAGTACAACAATGATGTTGACAAGGTAGCATCATTGTGCTCTGTATGGCACTAGTGTATGGACTATTAGATCTAAATTAACTGCAGAAATTCAGTGCAAATTAAATCTTCCTGCTGAGTACCAGGATAGATTAACGTCTAGCCAAACTTTTTGGGAGACATAGACAGGAACAGAGGTCATGCAACCTTTTTTTGTGTCGAGTTGACCATGTGTTGTTATTAAATATGAACTTAAACCTACTTGGAATGAATTGGATTTTTTGTAAATTGCTGGGCACAAAGTGTTTTCAAGGCAAGGTCCTTGGATTTATGATGATGACTTTCTGTGAATAAGACCAGAACAAACATAGTTTTGTGTTTCATTGAAAAGAGAGTCTGATAATGCTTCATGGGTGAATTCAGGAGTGTTTACCAGAACATGGAAATGACAATAACAATAAAATATTACTCAGACAAGAACAGATATATATATGCATTGCCTGGTTACTTGTTTCAAATTTTTGAGTCTGTTTGAAATAAATGACAGATTTTTAAAACTCTCAAGAAATATTTGGACTGCTGTTTATTCTGAAACTCAACGAATTTGGTGGTCATCAGTTTTGCAAGGACATGTGATGTGTTTCTTAAAGAATTCTTAAAGATACTAAACTGCATGCATTTTCAAAACTAAATGAAATCTAATTAAATTGACTGTGAAAGAATGAACAGTTGAATAATAATAATAATAATAATAATAATAATAATAATAATAATAATAATAATAATAATAATAATAATAATAAATGAAAAATCATCACACAATCAAACTGTTTTATTACACATTTTATGACCTAATATTAATACATGATAATTAAATGTATGTACTATATACAGTACATCTCTAGATGGTAAGCTGATACTTCAATGGGTGTTTATGATGTGAACAGCTTTGCTGAGCTGTTTTCATGATTGCTTGACTACTTGTATTTTTCATTTTAATGAACAGCTTATTAACAAATATTGACAGTTATAGTTTATTTTTAATCATTGTTATGGCAGTGGATAGTGATGCTGCATAACAGCTCCATGGTCTGGGATTCAATCATAAGCTTGGGTTACAGTTTTTATTTAGTTTTTTTTGGTGCATGTTCTCCCTCTATGGGTTTCCTGTGTGTTCCTGAGATCCACCACAACCTTGACCAGGATAAAGCTTCTACTGGAGATGAAGGTGTCAGGAGATGAGTCCCAGAGCCGCCCCTGACATTCTCTGTGACACCTGGTCCAAAATTCAGACTGACATTTTTCACTTCCATCCATCCATCCATCCATCCATCCATCCATCCATCCATCCATTCATACATCCATCCATCCATCCATCCATCCATCCATCCATCCATCCATCCATCCATCCATCCATCCATCCATCCATCCATCTGATCCAGCCAGCCAGCAAGCCAGCCAGCCATCTGATCCAACCATACAGCCAGCTATCCATCCATGATCACTTGTTTATTTTAGTCAGCAAGTCAGTGAAGTTTCACCTAATCCAAATTATTTTTTTTATGGATGGCTACCTATGCAATTAAATTCTTGGGATTTTCTTGGAAAAAAAAACAACAAAAAAAAACAATGTTGAAGTATTATTAACTCATTTGGTTAGCACCTATCAGCAAATATGAACTATAAAGTAATAATAAGCATTAAAAAGATACATGTATTATGTTTAGGCTCAGGAGCTTTTGTGTAGTCAGTGTGTCTAAGGGTTGTCTGTTTCAGTGATTTGTCACATCAAATTAATAAATGATTTAGTTCTCAATCAGATTTTAGTGCCAGAATTTTGTGAGCTGCTGTGCATGTCATCCCCTGTGTATAAATTATTCATGTACAGTATCTGTTTCAGGATATTTCTTTTTAAATCATGTATGAGATATACTCCTTTAGGCAATGTATGTTTCCTTAAACTGCGTTCTATTGATTTGACATCAAACATCCTTTTTCTCTGTTAATAGAAACCTGCTTAGAGCAAACAGGGTAAATTGTATGGACATTAGTGTTCTGTAAAAAATCCATCACCTGGGTTGTTTTAGACTTCTGTTTGTTTATATGTCTCAGTGTAAATCATGATGCAATTTTATAGTACAACGACGTATTAAAAAACTATGAAAAGTTTGAAAGTGTGTATGAGACAATTTGGAAAACCAGGTATAGTATATCTGAGAAACTAAATGAAATTTGAGAATCAAACAGAGCTAATGAAAGTATCACATGGAAAAACAAAACATTTGCCTGCATTGCAAAAGCAGTACAAAATGATATGCATTTGATGAAAGTCCTCTGCAACTCGTCATGCCAGGCAAGATAACAAGCTGTCCATCATTTTTACTATTTGTGGAGTATTGGGTAATCAGAGCCTTCATATCTTGTAATGTGAATCACTGGGCCATGACAGTCTGTTGTTTAAATATACCTGAATCTGGGTGTCACTGTCTTTCTCCACATACTGTTCACTCCTCTTCCAGGAATGCAAAAACTCAAAAGCTTTCAAAGGGCTGAGGGCTTGTCTTTTCTCATCTTAACAATGAGCTAAATAAATAAAGCAAAATTGCCAACCCAACTACTTTACATTTCAAACGTGCTTTTAAATGACAGAACAGCGACAATACAGTTTACTTTCAAAAAGGAACAAACATCCATTTTTTGGGTCTGCCTGATATGCTATCTCTCTTTAATTGAAAAAATAAACATCTAACAGAAGTATGTACAGGTTTTGATTCTCATTTCCGACTAAAGTTTTCTCCCTGATGTGATGATAAAACAGAAATTGTACTGTACATTGCTGATCAACTGTCAACATTTACACTTTCTCTTTCTTTGCCATAACCTATGTTTGTGGATATTGATTTACTTTAAAATTAAATATTAGCGACCACAGTCTATTTTTAAACTAGCCCAAAAATGGCAATCATAAACTGGATTTTTCCTGTGTTACAACTACTTCAATTTGGCATAAATACTGACAGTCCTGCTTAGTACTTCCAAATTCCATATTCTTTCTTTTTTATTTGAAGTATGTGTTCTGTGTTTATATATTTTTCTTCATGAGTTATCATTTAATTAGATATTCTCACGTGTTTTTCTAAAAATAAAGGAAATAAAAGGCTACATATGTAAATGTAAAAGCTGAAGGACCACTAAGATGGTTTCTTCTGTAGTTTTCCTGTTTGGTCTTGAGCACTTCTAGCACTTTTGTCATGATGTGAATATCATATCAAATATGCAGCTGATAAAAGGTCCCTGTACAATGTGGGGGTCCTCTAACCATTCTTGAGGTCACTTAAAGGTGGGGTCTCTGTTGTTTGAGAAATGCTTCAGAAAACTGTGTTGGGCCACCAAACAAAACAAAAACAAAACTAACGTGTAGCCAATGAGCAGAAAGGGACGTGTCTTGTCAATATGGGCGGAGAGAGTGTTCAGTGCGCATGTGTGACATTAGCAGAAAGCGGTTTTAACATTGACATGGCAGATAAAAATAAAGAAAGAAAGCGAAGAAAGGCTTACGATAAGCAAGAAGTAGGACCCGTGTTAATATAGGATCAGCTTTCCAGCGCTGGAGAGAACTGAACGTCTTCCGTGTGAAACGGAGATAAACCTTTCATGGTACAACACGCAGTACTACAAAAACACATTTGTATTACCATAGTATTACTTATTAAGTTCATTTATTGATAAAAATATACCCTTGGTCAGCTGCCCCAACAGGTTCTGCCATAATACTTGTCTGGGTTATGTGTGGGCGGGGCTATAAAAACAGGGGTGGGACCCATTTGGGTTAGAGGCGTCTTTGTTTTGGTGGTTTCAAATGTCAACATTGGCTTTCAAACAACGTACACCCCACCTTTAAATTGACATAAATAAGAACCAGGATTAAATATGTAACCTTTTTTTGTGTCTCCTTCCCAGGATCTCCTGGGTGGTTTCCTAGTGTAGGCTCTATACCACAAGACATGTGAGAGTTCATAATCATGAAATGTACCAACAGTGCACCTTGCAAGACAATAACAGTCAACACTCGGAAGTAATGAAAACACTACATGTAACTGCAACTGACAATCACTCAAACTAATTGTTTTGAAGCAGAGAATAACAGATTGTTCACATAGTTTATGCAGTATGCCTGGGTCTCTTGCAAGAGCTAGACTCTTAACTACAAAGGGAACTATTAGCATACTTACAAATGTACTATGACTCAGCAGGACAAAACACACCTTTCTAGTGTTATCAATTTTAATATCAAGTGATTCTGATGTACACATGTAGTAAACAAAAGGAAGGACCAATTCTGCCATAAGACAAACAAATGTACCTCATGTACTATACACAAGATATCTATGGCAGGTGAGCTAACAGAATTAACCTGATAGTGGCAACTACACTGCTCCACAGCTGGCCTCTATTGTTTTCATGAACTTGAAATTTTTGTTAGTGAATGACCAGAGATGTGTGAACATGCAAGTAAGACATGAGAGACAGAAGCCAAATCCAGACATTTCTCGCTATCATTTTTATTGTTTATTAACACATGTACAGTTTCCTTGAAAGCTTTGTCCAGAAAATACCTGTGATGATTGATGATCATTTTTACAACCATTGCTATTTGTGCAACTGTTAATGAGAGAACAAGATTTTCTTGTTAATACAAAGACTCACAACACTGAATTACCTACTTCTAAACTGACAGATTAGAAGTCAGGTCTTAAGTCAGTTGTTCATCTGTCCACTTCCAGAGCCAACATGCATATATTTGATGGC
Organism: Tachysurus vachellii; assembly: GCF_030014155.1. NCBI lineage: Eukaryota > Metazoa > Chordata > Actinopteri > Siluriformes > Bagridae > Tachysurus > Tachysurus vachellii. The sequence continues at coordinate 12,046,704 of NC_083463.1, forward strand.
TGATATAAAACTCCTCCATGGTGTGAATTTTTTTGTGTAGAACTAGCCACAGTTTTTTATCTTGGAGATAAATATACTGATGTTACAACCTTTTTACACTTTTCTTTTGCCTTCAAGTTTTTGTTTATACAATCCATTAGGCTCTCTGTGAGGCATCAGTCATTAGAATTTTTGCTAGCTCAATGCCTCAGGGTGCACACTTCTAGTGGCGCCTGCTTTTTTGATATGGCTGACAGGTGCAGAGCATTAAACCATTGAATCGGTATGTGGTAAGTAGCAAACCCAGTTTCAGTAATTGAGTTGCAAATAACATCACTACTAGATGAGCAAGATGGTTCTATCACCCATCATCAATGCAAAGGAGGTGTTAGTTGAGCCCTATGCTATTGAACTTGATAACCTTTCATTTCTAGCACATATATATGCATACAAGTCATTTGTGTTCCTAGACACATGCAGTTAGGACTGTCTAGTCAGCAGTTGTCAATATAATGGAGTACATACAGATCCGGCATTTACAGGGAGTCTAAAGCAAATCGCACAAACTTTGGGAAAATCCTGAATGCTAAAGCTAACCCAGAGAAAAGCGTAAAGTATATCACTCCACATACAGTATATCAAAGCAAAGAAATCTCCTGCATCCTAAATGCAGACATTTTTTTTCTGGGTGTATATCCGCAATCATTTTGTGTTCACTGCTTGAATCATATTGCAAAAAAGAATATTAAAAAGAACTGCGCTGGCCCAAGCCTAAGACTTTATTGTCTGTAATAACGTCTGTACTTTTGCAGTCTGTTTAACCAGCTGCTCTGGATCTTGTGTAATCTTGTGTGTTTTCAGATACAATACAGTGATAACTCTGTACTTTCATGAGCTGTATTTGTTGGTTGGTTTGCAACAGCCTGGACTATTAGTGAGACTACTGGTGTCTGCATCTCAATCATAATACGTCTACATTGTGTATAAATTAGTTTTACATATTACAGCTTCAGTTCTATTTTGAGACCTAGAAGCTCTTATTTTGCTAATACACTGTTGGATAGCCCAGTCCTGTGTTTGGGTGACTATACTACAAGATGGGTTAGAGCAACTACTGTATGTTCAGTGGATAATCCAACTTCCTAAACATCAGCCTTCTGTTCTTTTGCCACTGCTGCTAACATCTAACTCCTGTATTATACTAAAAAGATGTGAACTCCATGTGATCTTTTGCTTCTATACAACATCTGTTTGACTGTATTTTTATAATCACACCCTCCAGTGTCACCCATATGAGGATGGGTTCCCCTTTGAGTCTGGTTCCTCTCAAGATTTCTTCCTTACCATCTAAGTTTTTCCTTGCCACTGCTGCCTGAGTCACCTCAGATTTGCTTATTGGGGGATATATACATACACATTGTGAACTAAATCCATTTAATATTAATCTTTAATTTTGCATTCTATTAATCTTTATATTATTCTTTATATTAACCTTTTGTTCTATGTTTATGTTCTGTAACGCTGCTTTGAGACAATGTCAATTGTAAAAAGTGCTATACAAATAAACTTGAATTGAATTGAATTGAATATTACCCCTTGATCATCTGACACTACAGTGCTATCGGTAATCTCCACCAAAATGGGTCTAAATCTTGAGAAATCAGATGTAGCCAGGGGTGTACTTTCTGTGGGGAATTTATATACATGTACATTCATACATACATACATACTGTCAGGACTCTGCCTGGACTTTGGCCATGTGCCTTTTGTTTATGTTTCATGTTCACGTGTCTGCCCCGCCCTTGTCTTTTCCGCCTCGCCTCTGCACATCTGTCCCTTATGTTTAATGATTATTTGTATTATTTAATTGAGCCGCGTTGCCTCGTGCAGCGCGGAATCCTATTGTCTTCTGTTCTTGTCTTCATGTCTGCTGTTGCCCTTGTCCTGTTTTGTGTTTTTTATTTATTAAATCCCGTTTCTGTTAAGCTGTCCTGCATTTGGGTCCGTTTTTACCCCCGCATCGCTGACACATACATACATACATACATACATAGAAGTAATTTACTAGATCACATTATTGATAATCTGAATCAATTATGAATTTGTCCAAAATAAAATTTGTCAGATAAAAATTCTAAAATCCCTCTCCAATGCAGAAGGTGGTAAAGCAAAACTATTGTCTTACAACACACCACTTGTTTGTCTGTGAAAGCAGAGATAGCTTTAAAGATGTAGAGTAGTGATGTCCAGTAGATTATTTTGCATCGCTGGTCATCAAGAGGGTGAGCGTATAAAGAAAAAATGTAATCAAAAGGAGGTAGGATAATATACTGAAATATACAGTAGTGACACTCCAGATAAATTGTAGCTAGCTAGTTAATTAATTGCAATTTATCCATAACTATCAGTATACCAATTGATAGGCTAAATAAATTTTAGATTGCTCAGTTGTTAGGTATCTGAATGTTCTGAGGTGATGAAAAAGTTTTAACAGTTTTTTCTCACTATTTACCATTGTTCAGAGATCAGATGACTTGCAAAAATTGTTTTCCCAATTTTCCTCACCTGCAATCAGTTCAGTTACAACGTGCATTTATTATGCCCTGTGTAATTTATTTTCATGTTTTTAATTGAATCTAAATATAAAAATATCTGGAATCATACCAATTTGTTTTTCAACCCCTCCAATGTTCAAACCAGATTTTGGCCTATGCATTCCTCAGTGTGTGTACGGTATCAATGTGAGGAGTATATAGTGAACTAAGCACCACCCCAGTTCTACACTACATTACGTGGTAGCATTGTTGCTAGCAGCTCGTCAGCTCTGCATTTCCAGTTGGACTGTTTGGTTCCACTTTTGTTCTTGCTGCAGTGTGTTGAAGGAACTTACCCTTTTTTATTTTCATGGTTGTGCAGCACCAAGAGGAAGATGATGGACAGCCAGAGTATATTTGTAGCCTGTGTCTACACCTCAGACACAAACAATGGGCCATGAGTCTTGTTCAGTGGCACAGTCAATCATAGCCAAAACAGCAATAAGTCAGATATTAGAAATAATGTCACCTGCAGTGAACATCAACATACATGGTTAAGTTATAATAAGATTAACAGAAAAAATCAAAGGATTGGAAAACTACAGCAAGCACTTTAAATACATTTTCTCAATCCTACAATAACGGCAAAGAGGAAAGGAGGGCTGTTATAAGCTATATGTACAGTATGAGGTTATAGTCATGAGGTAACAAACAGGTTGTAAAAAATTGACCTGGCAATCCAGAGACTGAAGAAAAGAAAGAACTTTCTTTGCTTCTCCTGTCCTTTATTGTGATTGGGAACATTCAAGAAATTGTTTAGAAAACATGCTCATCATTTATCAGCCAAAAAAAAACTTAAATGATTACAAATTAGTATATTGATTAAGCAGTTTAAGTGAAAAACAAAAGAAAAAATCATGACAAAAAGCAGCAGCAACTAATCTGTTTCCAAATAAAAGCTTATTGCAGAGGGCAGGTGGGAATTTTATTAAATAAGGGTAGGTCAGTCATTTGAGAGATACTACATGTAAGCACTGGAACACAATACAATTCACTGACACCATGACATAATACCCTTCTTTGACCTTTGACACCACTTTGTCGGTATAATTTAAAAAAGAGAATTTAGGCAAACACATAATGAGAAGGAATTGCATCCTATATGAAAGATAATAAATAAATTTATCAGACACCACTGCACATGAGTACACACACAAACACACACAATGTGTCTACATGAGTGAGCGTGTGTAATAGTCTTGCCCAGGTGATAGGTACTGGTCTAGCTGTTGTCTGGTGTGAGGAGGACCATGTTGTTTTTGTGTAAATGTGTGTGAATGTGTGTGTGTGTGTGTGTGTGTGTGTGTGTGTGTGTGGGAAAAAGGTACCAGAAAGAGTGTGCAAATTTGTGTGCTGTGTGGATGCTAATCACCGCTCCCCATGCCAGAGCATGTCTTCCTGGGCTAAATGAGATTAGAGTCGAGTGTGTGTGGGGCTGTGGAGGTGAAAGGTAAAGGCACTTATCAGAAGGTTTTCCCCTCGGGGTCCTCGGCGTCTGGCTCCATCAAAAACGCCGACACACACTTCTCACTGGATTAGACTAATCAGGAAAGAGCAGTGGGGATGTATAGACCACTTATCAGGACCAAAAACATTGGGCTCCCTTTGCCTTTGAACAAACCCTACAGAAATGTTTGTTAATTTTATTTATTACAGGATGCTTGTCTACGTGGCAATCTTCCATGGAATCACTGAAAAGAGCTCTTCGACGCATGGAGCATTTTGCTGTTTACGTGCCACAAGAGATATCAAGGGCTTTGATGTCTTAAAATTCCCCAACCCGCTCATTTGTTGTCATTATTATTTATTTCTTTCCCTCTCTGTGTTCAGGTCTGTAGAGCTGCTTAAAGTAGTCAGTGCAACAAAGGCACAGATAAAAAAAACATTCATTTACACCAAGACAACATTTAAAGCTGTAGCATGGGAATGTTAACACAATAAAGCTAATAATTTCTTCAGTAAAAATTAACTTCATCTAATATAAATTTATACAAGTGATCCTGGATATTTTACAAGTATATCTCTCTTAAGTATAAAGATAAAGTATAAACCCAAAGATGTTTTTTCCTGGAAAAGTTAAGTTCCCTAAGTAATATATATATTCCAATGTTGTACATAATTCCAATGTTGAAGCCATATTGGCACAGTTAATTGGAGGCAAAGGGGCTTTTTCTAGAGTTATGATTGCATTGAATAGTGAAATATGAAGAGCTTTTCTCCTCAGGCTTAATTGTCCATACTGATGTGGAGCTTAGCACGAACTAGATTCAAATGATTCACCTCATTAACCATGATAAATCATTCCTAACAGACACTTCTAGTAGCTCGTCTATGAGCAATCCCAAGTCTCATGACGTAAGATCTCCTGGTAATGGCTGCTAATATTTTAACTGCATGGAGGCCTGTATGGAGGCCTGGTCGACTGACTAATGTGAATTTGATCAGGCTGATGATACACTGGCCTTGACAGGACATGTTGCCATGGTTGTAGTGCTCTATATTTATAGTCGTATTAATTGAAGTCCCTGAACATCTACGTAGGTTTTTAATCTCTATAGACTTTGGCTATTCATTGTGAGCTAAACAATTAACATTTTAAGTCCAGCATTTTCCACTTACCTTCATTTCTTTTAGGATGCTATAGAATGATTTATTATTTATATTCACATTTAATATTAATGTTATGTTATGTTATATATATATATATATATATATATATATATATATATATATATATATATATATATATATATATATATATATATATATATATATATAAAGGATTAATTATAAGTTTTTATTTAACATTTATATTAGTTAACTTTTTATTAAATGGTATTTTAATAAATTATTTAAAATTATTAATTTAATATTTAATATTATTTAGGACAAGACCTTGGATTTATTTGCACAACACCCCCACCTCCTACTTTCCTGTTAATATTTGTTATATATGTTATAAAACTAACATCTACTGATGTTGCACAGCATTTTATTGCACATACCTGCATTTTTCCCTCATATAGTCACCCTTTTTCTGTCATCTATCTTTTTTATATTCTATTTGAATATATTTTTTTTCTACTTCAGGTTTTTGTCAATTCAGTTTTTTATGTCACCGGACACCAGACGGGATGTAAAAGGTTGTGTGTGTGATGAATAAAAATGTAACTGAACTAAATTGCCCCTTGCAGACTAAATTGCATGCCTAGATTTTTTCCTTAGTTCTCTTATGCTCAGGTTGTGGTACATTACATTTCATTGAATTATCCAGTATGAACACATTACTTGCAATGAAGTACTGAAAAAAAATCTAACTATTAACACTTCTTCTGAAATCTTTATCATCTTCTGCGAAACCTTTTGTTTAACTTGCATTCAACTTCATCGAGTGTAACACAGTCACTGTTTCCTTATGTCATATATAACTTAATATTTATTCTGCTCTAGTTTAACAAACACCATTGTGACTGCTTGGTAGTAAAAGGTTAAAGTGTCCCTACAGATTTGACACAATTGCATTATAGGTTATGTTCTTGCATGCTATGATGGTGTATCGCATAACATGCATGATTGCTTGGCTTTGAGATACTGTATACAGTTGGGTTTGGCTGCAGCCAGCTGGTCCCTGATCTGATCCAGGTTTTCTGTTTGTCTAAATGAGTTTCCTCTGGGTTCGCTGGTTTCCTCCCACAAAAAAAATGTTGGTAGGTTGACCAATTACAGGAAAATGCCCCAGGTGTGTATAAATGTATTCAGGGTCACTGTGGTGTGCTGGTGTCCCATCCTGGGTGCAATCCTTTCTCCTACCCAGTGTCCCTGGGATAAAGGTAACACTGCTAGTGAAGATCAATGAATGAATGAATGAATGAATGAATGAATGAATGAATATGCATTTCCCATGTGCAAAATAATTATGAGTCACACGTCATAATTGAAAATGCAATAAGATTATAAAGAACTACATTTTCATTATGCATTTTCATTATTTTTTATTTGTACTAAAAAATTCTTAAAGGTAGTTATTAATACGCTATTAAACTATTAAACATAGTTAAATGTTATAAGACTATATTAAATCCATGTTTTTATCTGTTGTCTCTGAGTGGTTTATTTAAGTACAGAAAAATGATAATGATAATAAGACTGAATGAAAATTAATAACAATAAAATTAGCAGTACTTACATCAATAAAAGTAATAATAATAATAATGGTGCATTTTCACAGGAGATTAGAAGAGATTAGATCTTAGATTTGAAGAGAAGGTGACAGCAAGAGGATATGGAGAGAGGAGGGATTGATGACAAAAGAATCATATGATGCCCATGGTATAGTGGTGATATGAATGACCACACATTCTTCTGCCTATCAGACTCCATCATTGTCTTTCATGAAAATGTCACACTGAAACTTACCAGGCACTTTATCACTAAGCTTTTTTCCAACTGCTTGAGCAAATCTTAGCTTCTCTTTATCTCTGGGTCTTTGTGTTTTTCTTTTCACAGCTCTCTGTCATGCTTTCTCTGTTATTGGACTGCAATTCAACACTCGTTTTTCTTAGCGAGATGAGCAGATTCTGTACATGTTAAGCAATGTGAGAAGGACTTTGTATTCATCTCATGGGAACAGCATCCCACAGAGGGGTGTTAACCACTCAGACACCCTCCCACCTGCTAACATTCAAGATTGAAGATTTTTATTCGTAACAATTATAGCATAAAACTTGGAAAACATGGCCTAATCCTCCTTATAGACTGTGCATGCACATACTGTAAAGCAAATGTAATATAGTTAAGTTAAAGTTAAGTTAAAATATAATGAATTGAAATAATAAAACATAAGAAATAGTAGAATATAATGTGCAATTTTACACAACATGACATACAATTATCTTACATGCAGTAGTAACAGTTCAGATTGTGTAATGTTCTATTAAACATACACAAGTCTACATATTACAGAGCTTCCATTGGCTAGAAATGATAGGAAGATTTTTCAGGCAGCCTGAAAGACAACTTCAACTCACCCACTCATGTCTTTTTCCATTTTTCTGTTGAATGTACTGTGTTTCTGGTCCAAATCCACACATTTTCCTTTTGGGCTCAGCACATCAACACTTCAACAGTCCACTAGAGCCTCTCATCTCCATTCAACTAAAGAGCGTAATTTTCCTGGCCCTCAAGGCCAAAGCAGCTATAATGTGAAGTTCACTATCTATACATTTGCCTTTGGATTGATTTTCAGCAGAAGAAGCTTTATTTCACTGGGCTTAAATAAATAAATATGTCGAGTAACAAAACACTATTTGTTTCAGCACAAAAGACATTATGTTGACTCTCAAACTCTCCAAGTCTATAAAGTGAATAGGAGAATATTTATTTATTTATTTATTTATTTATTTTTTTTGCACGGGGAGAATAAGAGAATATCTCAGAGAAAATCACCAACAATACTGTAACAGTCTCAGGTTGTCTCAGGATCACAAAAAATAAATACATAAATATAAAGAATAAAAACAATCAAATAAATGTTTATTGTGTTAGCACATGAATACAATGTTAGAATGATGATAAATGTTAATGATAATAGTGCTATTTAAAACATTTAATTGAATAATAATACTTTGAATACTTTGAATACTTTGAATACTTTTTTAATGAAGTGTGTAGTGAGACACACATGTAGAATTAATATATAGTGCATTAATACATAACACTGGTTTGCGATGACAAAAATAAAAGTTTCTAAAGACCTCTAACAAAGGGAAGAGCTTTAAAGATACTGTATTTTACATTGTCATTCATTCACTGGTTCTCTTACTAAACCGGTTGTTTTGGTCTGTGCCCAGGTTCAGTTACTGTGTTCACACCTGCCCAAGTGAACCACACCAAACCGGTAAACAAAGAACAACACTTGTGAAAGAGCCCTTGTATGTCATTAAATATTGTTCTCTTTATAATCATAAGCTACTGGAAAACATATTGGGTTTCATGATTAGCTTACAGTTATGTTTTCATACCATCCCAACTCGAATTTGCATGCACTTTGTTTTCATGTTCTACACATAATCAGGTCAGTGTTGTTTTTCTGACTGTTTTTAGGATCATGTTATGTTCAACTGGATTTTGATGGGGTACAGTGATGAATCATACCTGTGTGGTTCCTCATCTTCATATTATGTATTAAAGATGGTTAAAAAGATAAAAAGACAGATGGCATGAAATGTGGCAGAGTTTAGGAAAAGCACATTTGAAATCAGATGTGATTCTAAGAAGAAGTATCAGAGGTATTAGCGAAGCAAAGCAAATACAAAAAGAGAATATAAAACACATAATGAGGATATCATTTTTATGGCTTTCATTTGGTTTGGGTACTTAGTTATCAAGTGCTATTGGTATTCATCATTCTTGTATGTGCTTGAGTAATTACAGGCATAAGAGCAAGAAGGAAGCGCAGTTTACATTGCCAGTAATTTGATTTGCATCTATGCTAATCAGTTCTTTTGTGTGTGTCTATGTGCTGTGGCACTACACAAGTGTTGTTTTGCTGCAGGCGAAGCAGGGAGAAGAAAGAACCTTTAAAAAGCTGAATTTAACTCATTGGGTTTAAAAAAAGTCATTTATGCCAGCCATGTGAATAAGAAATCTCTTAACATTATTGTCCACTAGCTAACTCCAACATATAAAACCTATACAAATATAAATTTACATATGTGCTTATGCATATTTACAAATGCAAATTTATTTAAAAATGCCTGATGTTCATTCAATAAATATTTCATTTAATTTGATTTACATATGTTTAATGTCATTGACATTTTTAAAGGGTTAGGATGGTATAAAATTTGTGTTGATCATAAAACTATTGCTATTATTTGTATCGCAATGCTGTCATGACAACAAAAATTATTTTTCTTTCATTATGTGTTCAATTATACACAAAAATGCAGCAATAAAGCCTTTCTCATGAGCAACCACACCTTATTTTGTAAGTTAATTATGTCAGAAGTATTTGCTGAGTCACCATATTTTAATACAATAGTAATACGATAGGTTAATTTAATAATAATTTGTAGGATAAAGTGTCCCAATAGTATCGTTTTTAGCTATTTCTTTTCACGAATATCTTTTAGGCCTTTAAGAATGACCCCAAGAATTTTCATTTAAGGATCAGTTGAACCTTTTGGGAGACCCGGTAGATACTGAATAATATTACATTCTGATGAATAATGGAATAATAAAGTGCAATAATAAACCTTTGCCTTTTCTTAGCTGTGTGAAGGCCTATAGACCTGTGTGAACCTGCCATAAATATATCAATGGTTATAAATCACCTGAGAGTGATGATCTTTGAGGGCTTGCCACAACAAAGCACAAAGAAATGCTTACAACTCTGCAGTTGGTTATGAAGTGTTAACCACAAGACACCAAAACTGGTTTTACCATCAAATGCAAATGAATAAACCAGAATTATAAGATGATTTTATTTCAGATTTTATCTATCAACCAGTTAGTATGTCGATAAATGTTAATAAAAATAAAACGCACAAGTTTAAACCTTGGGTCAAAGGAAAAAAAATTGGATTAATTCATTAATAATTCCTTGTTATGTTTTGAAAACATCTACCTTAATTTTCTGTCATGTGCAAGCACAAGATTTTGCCTCCACTGCATTTGCATATAGCAATAGAATTATATGGAATAGAAGTTCTAATGAAATTCATTTGGCACATTAATAAACAAACTCAAACAAACATGGTTTCCATTTTGAGGAAAAATAGTCAAAAATGTTTCAGTTATATGAAAAATCTAGATAACACTGCCATGTCAGTTAGTGTGAGACAGGAGAAAATAAAAAAAGAAGAGGATGAGGTAGAGAGTTAAAGAATAGATGCAGGGACTGAGTCATGACACATTCCAATGTGTGTTTGCATTCCCTTTTTTCTTCCATACTAAAAACCTTTGAGTGATTAGCACACACAAATGGGAAAGAAGGTAGCATGTTCATATTTCAATAGACCAATTTGGCGCATAGTACAAAACCTATTCATTCTCCCTTTCATCAGGAATTATTATTTTGCTTTATTTTCATTTTGGACTATTCTTTATGAAAGCATTCTTCCTCAGATGGCACAGAAGATCAAGGTGAACGCTTACCATATGGTCAGATGGCATGTAGCACACAAAAACCCACATTCTATTTGTTGATAAGCTATTCTTTTTACCAAATGCACCACAGGAATTCTCTTGTGTGGTTTGTGAAGGCTAAATGATGGTAATTGCATTGAAACAAGGCCAAAGCATGAGACGGCACTGTTTATGTTCCTTCAGTATGGAATTGGACCTCTAATCCTGATGGCCTTGACTACCAGATTTGGCACCAAAAAGAGCTATGAGGTCACCTAAGCTCTCAAATAGGTGAAATTAGAGAGGAAATCACTGTTGTTATGAGTTATTGAGGCATGCAGGCCATTTTGAATGTCTGGTAACAAGAAGTCTAAACACATTAAATCTGAAAGATGTTTTAACCCATCCATCTCTCAGACTAAAGAAAAAGCTCAGAAATGGATGAGTTATAATGCATCTTTCAGATTTAATGGTAGAAAGTTGGAGGATGTTACAATTAAAGCTATAACGTCAAAGCTTATTCTTACTCGTAAATATAAAGAAATAGTTTGATGAGCAATCATACATGAAATATTATAAATAATAAATAATATATAAAATAATATATCATAAAGGATGACTCACATAAACCTTTAAAAATAAGAAGCTGCCATCTTAGACAAACAGAATATTTATTTATTACACCATTCTTCACTCTAGCTCACATAGTTTAAAAGCTAGATGTGGTCCAACAATAAGATTTCCATCACAGAGTTCAGTTTTTGATAAAGTTCCTTTATTGTTACATTACATTTTAATTTAAAACGAGGCACAAACATCAGACACCAAACATGCCTTGGTGGACTGAATACATTGAGTATACATTGAGTATAATTGTAAAATTGTGCAAATGTTTCATTTTACAAAACTATTACTTTGAATTATTCCAAGTTTGTAATCAAAGCATATTTGAGTTCTCCATACTCTGTCTCTTTCCTACCATGGAGAAGAGTGAAGCAGACTTTAAAGGAAGCGGATGAGGTTGGGAGGTTAACCCAGTGTCTTTGTGCCAGCACAATAAGTTTTTATTTATCTGGCGGGGCTGCTCTTTTCGTCTCCATGCAAGTGTGACCCGGCTGCCAAAACCAGGCCTTTGTGTGTGTGTATTCTCCTGCTCATACCTGAATGGACTCTTGCTGAAGGGTGTGGAGATCTCGGACGGAGGTTTGGATTCACTTCCTTTACACAAAAAGAATGGAGGGAAAACCTGTGTTGAATTTCTCTCAAAGAGCTTTCTGCAGCTGATAGGGAGAAAAATCAGGAAATGTTTTTAAATCTGGACAATTGTTTTGATTTAAAACCAATGTACCGATCGATGCTGTCTATTATCAAGAGTACAGTGGTGAGATCTTAAAACAGGTGCCGCACTTTGTAATGCACAAAGGGCTTGTTAGCATGTCAAAGCTTTGGAGAAATTCAGAAGAAAACAAAACAAAAGGAGGCCTTTCTTGTTTGACTGCAGGGCGGAAATTATGAAACAATTATGCTTGCTACGACATGACGTTCACTCAACCGTAAAGAAACTGAAGCCAGACAGCTCGCTCTTTGAAGTGTTTTAATTGTTCTGTTTTGTTGAGACAGCCAAAGGTATTATCCACTCATTATTTGACTCGTCATGAGGGAGCGGTGCGCACAAATGCAGGGATGCTTTTTTCCACCTTGTTGATCAGGATGTCCTTAGTGTTTTATAGACCAAAGGTTTGAACCCTCACTAGCAAGTAACAGGAAAACCTTTAAGAGCTGAAAGGTATTTTGCAGGGTTAATCACATTGCTTTGCACAAAAGAATGAAGTTTGAGTGTCAGGAGCTTGACCTTGACTGTCTTACTCAAAGAGTTAAAGCATCTGTGGAAATAATCCTGTACTGTAACACAAAAAACCTCTGACACTAGCATTCATATTACACCATACAGTCTAAGGCACTCTTGAATTTTATATAAAATTTGCCTTAATTGTAGAAATAAGGCTGTATGCATTACAAGGCAAATAGAAAAAGATCAAATTTTAGGTTTCTATACATTGATTTTACAAAACATTAAATGTTACAGAGAAATGATTGTACATCATCCAAGAAAGTGATGTTAAGAAACAGACCTCTTCTGAGATAAACACATGATGGATGCTTTGTGGTATTACCTGCAGAGACAGAAGCAAATGCCATAGCTGAATTCTACAGAAAAAGGAAGGCAGGTTCTAAGGTACATAATACCTGCCATTTTTTAATGCAGATTTTTATAAGTAATGTGTGATCATGTCAAGCATTGCGTGTGGTGTGAATGCATGAGTATGAGTATCTGAATATCCAGTGTCCCAGTAAAAAATTCAGGGACACATGACTAAGTGCTATAAAACCTCACCAAAATTCAAACACCTGAGAAAATAAATAAATACTTAAAATTAGATGCAGTTCATTTTTCAGTTTACTTCCGATCAGAAAAGGCCTGATCAACTTTAAACCTCATGCAAGCGTGCCGAATAGTAAAACTCTACACCAGCAACTGGTGTGAAGATTTACAACAATATAATAAAGCCAGAGGAGCTCAGAGGTATAGGTTGGTGCCATGCCATGTAAACTGTACTAAACCCTTAATCTCTAGTTTATTTTTAAACAAAGTTGAGAACCCACAATCATAACACACTCGTTATAATTTCAGTGCAAATTACAATAACTAGAACGTACATTTCCTGAAGAAAATGTGAATGGTGCTTGCACGTGGCAAGTTCCTCTCATTGTCCATGTTGTGCAAATGTTTTATTTTCACGTGAAATCACATGACATCACGTGACGTCATCAAAATACATGTGAGGAAGTTTCCCTCATTGTTGTGAGTGTTTTGATATGTCACATGTCCATGTTGTAAAAAGTTTTTTGATTTTGCCTATATTGGGGGCGGGGCTGCGGCACAACCAGAAGGCCAGTCGGTACACCAATTTAAAAGTTCGTTCAGAGTATCACCCTAAAGGAGCTGGCTGAGTTTGGTGTAGATAGTTCGAAAGCTTGCCAAGTTATAAACCTCCAAATTTTATAATGGGAGTCTATGTTAAAAAAAGGCCATTTTGAGACCCGGTACCGGAAGTACCGGTACTCGGATTGATTATAAAAGTCATAGCACACCTCTCCTCAATGAGCCGGTCGATTTGACACCTCATTCATGGGTCTAGGACAAAAGCTGCGGGACAAGTTACGCGCCGAAGTTTTGTCCGGAAGAGTATGCAGGATAGTAAGAATGTTGCTTTGCAAGCACCATTAACTATTAAAAACCTAAGTAAAAGTAGCCAGACATGCTGAATCGAATTCAGTGATACATGACATAGTCTCATAGTCTAATTCAAACTTTTCTGCATTGCAAAACACTATCAAGTTATATTTCATGAAGAAGCTGTAGTAATGAATTGTGTTAATACTTACAATTAATAGCCCTTATTAATATCAGGTGCAACACTATGGCACACTTTTTAAAGGCATTTTTATCTTTTTGTTTAAACTATGTTGTGTCTACACTTGTGCTGGCTGCGCATAATAAATAAGCCTTGAGATGTGCACAAAACACATTTGAATGACACATAAACATGTTAAATACAAAAGATGTTTTTTTTAAAGCACTGCTGTTTATTATACAACATAAACAGGCTGAATATAAGCGAGTAATTAAAATGTAAATTGTGTTAACAAGCGCTACAGGTGTGATGCTAGGTCAAGACAAAAATGCAATTATTTCATTCTTGGCCAGGTTGTATTAAAATGACTTAATAGCTTATTATTGTATAATACAATAATAGTAAGAGTGTATAGAAATTATACTATTGTGATGTGTAACAAATTAGCCAGTGCACAATTGAAACTGTATATGGAGATGCACAACTTATACTGTTATACATGTACTGGATTCAAGGACCCAAAAAACAGAATTAAAAAAAAAATCTTACAGATATTTTTTCTATATTTCTTTTTTTCCTATTATATTGTTACTACTAGCATGAATTCATCTTGCATTTAAATGATTTAAAAACCTTTGCATATTATTCATCATTTGATGTCCATTTCCTTAGGTTATGTGACGATTTATTGCATACAGTAAAATCTGGGATAAAAAGCGATTAGCAAATTATTAAATATTTACTAGATTTTGTCAAATCCATGAATAAAATCATCACTAAACGAAAACCTACGCAAAAATATATTTTATACTATATGTATACTTTTAACAGTTGAATTTTGAGTTAAGTAAAGGAATAAAATTATTCCATTAAACCAAGATTTTTGTGGGTGATTAGCAGCTTATTTATTAATAGCTAACTCTGTACAACATTCAGAAAACATGATGGTCCATTGAGTGAGTGATATTTAGCTAATTTTGACCGTCAACATTTTGCTCAGGCAAATTCTATGAGGGTGTCAGTAGCTCCACTTTCCTCAGGCCTGGAGATCTTATCTAACTGCCATCACACTGAAAAATTACATTAGGAAACAGATACAGATAACTTCTATACTTTCTAGACTTTTCTTTACCTTACAAACCACAGCTTACATGGGCACAAGTGAATACTGCAGTAGATGTAAATTTTTGCCGCTTTTCTTAAAAATTATTATCAAAACTGTACCCCCGAGTAACTGATTTGTTGTTTGAAAAAAAAAATTAAACAATACATTTAACTAAAACCAATAAACAGGATTTCACCATTGCTAACTGTACCTCTCTTACCAAGTCGCCAACTGTGCTAGAGGCTCTGGCACTCCTGGTGCATGAGAAGCTTGCAATACCTTTGTGTGTCCTCCTGATCCACTGGCACACATCTCCAGCATCTCAGAAAAGCCACATTGCCACGATGTGAAGCCACATACTGATAGAGACAGCTATGTGGTTACAATGAATTAGTAGTGTCTCATTTAAATCTGGATAACCAAGAAAACTATAGGACTCTTCATGAAAGACAACCAAGCTTATTCTGTCCTCCTCCCTTTCAGTAGGCTGATGTGTACATGTTATTTAATTTTGAAACAGCACATGTCTGTAGTTGTCTATACATCTTTTTCACACTGACCAGAATTGTCGTCTTAGATTCTTTCTCTCTTTCCCTCCCTCTTCCCTTCTTTCTCTAATCTGCTGTAAATGGCCAGAGTCTCAGAGGGCTAGAAAGCGCTGCAGGTGAGGGAGTGTTGCGCTTGGCAGAGCACTCAGTGAAGCACGGAGAAGAGGGACACAGAGGAACCAAACCTGGTGCTCAAGGTGACCTCACACACATATACACACATTCCTCCACACAGCACGCTTTCAAGCCTCAGGCAAACATCAGATCCTTTCTCACACACAAAAACGCATGATAAAAGAAAAAGAAACAGGATAAAGAGTTGGGCACACCCTATTTCAGGTTTTGTGCCAGGATTCATGATGCATTTATTACCCTTTTGTGTGAAGACAGTACAGAAAGGAAGCAAGGAATAATAGTACACATAATGATATTACATGCACTTAACAAATCAGTCACATGGCATGATATTAATATGCAAATCTGCCATATAAATTTAATGTCTACATTTTTAAATGTTTTTATTTTCTTCAATTCATTCATTCATTCTTTCATTCATGCCAAATGGAATATACTGAGGTTCAACCATATTGTTTAAAGCCTTACATTATTTTGAGATCATAGGAAAAATAAGTGTGAATGGAAAGTTTTGCCGAGTTTTACTTCAAATAATTGGTGAAAAACAAATCAATGCACTGCATAGTAATATTATTGGTATTATAATCATGTATTTACACACAAGTATGTACAGAGCAGCTAAAATAGAATGTCTTACAGATTTCAGTCACATGCACATCTGTCATTCTTGTGGGTTAAACAGCACCCCTCCCTTATTACCCTCTCACATACAGTATACACATATTCACACATTCACTTTTCTCCCCTTCTTTGTCAGCTTTCTTTCTGATGAAAAGCAGTAATCATTACTTCAATCATCACCTATATAGTGTTCTCTTTAGGGCATCTCAATTATGAGTTGACAGTTAGGAGCAAGTCCAAACACACATGTGCACACACGTGCACACACACACACACAGAGAGAGAGAGAGAGAGAGAGAGAGAGAGAGAGAGAGAGAGTTTGGTTTACAGCAGGCCACCAAACTGCATTTAGCACCACTAATTATCTGCTCTTTTCCTCACTCAGTTTGCAAAGGAAAGGCCCAATGTGTTAACACTCATCTTCTTGTCTAATTGAATTGTTTGTCAGTGTCAGTAACAAATAACACACAAGTAAACCCCTCAGGCACAGCATGTATAGCATGCGGAAGCCAAACTCAGGTGACTGGTGACTTGGCCGTGAAATGACCTTTGACCTGACATCTGACCCCTGCCTTGTTTCAGGAGGCAGCAGTTGTTACAAAGGATAATGGGTAAAATACAGGGACGAAGACACCGTTTCAAGCCTTAGGGTGAAAATCCACTGTCACCCCCCTCCACATCCACACCTATAATTCTGTTTGCCTTGAGAATCTGAATTGCTCAGCCATGTCTCCCTCTCCCCCTTTCTCCCTGCACCTCAATCTCCCGTCTGTAGTTTGTCCGCTAACAAGATCTGATGGCATCAGATAACGTCTGGATATTTGGCGCTGGGTGGCAAAGTCATTCTCCACTGCCTTTGTTGCTACTGTCACGCTAAAGTGGTTCGTCGTCTTCACTTATTGCCAAGGCCAACGGTTATTGTTCATCAAAAAAAAAAAAATTCCAATATCAGATCCTGTTCCCACCCTGAAGATAATTGCAAGAGGAAATATGCAGGACATGCTGTTTGTGGAAGAATGTGTGCAAGTGAAGACGTTAGGCACGGTTACTTCTAGCATTGCACAAGCGCTTACCAAAGTATCTCTCGATAGAACAAAACCCCTCAAACTTCACACAGATCTTTATCATTAATCTCTACCTGAAACAGTAAAACCTCTTCATCACAATTTCAGAAAATCACGCAACGGCTTAATGAGTGTCAGGAGGCCAAGTGCTGGATCTGATCATCTCAATAAGATGAGAGAAGAGACCTAAATGGATATTAATATCAAATCAGGGGCTTGAGTGGTGGGAGCAGTGCAGCGTGAAATGCCCAATCTGTGGACATTGGCTTCCTGTCCCAGCTGGCACTAATAGGAGCTGACCCCCAGGCTGCCCTCGCTTAGGCTCTGATTAATAATGGAAAGCGGGCACGGACGAGGACGTCTCTCAGTGCTTCATTCCTAGAGGTCCCCCTGCATCATTCACCCCAAAAACACTGGGTTCAGAGGAACCTGAGGGACTCCATGTATAATTAATGGTCGATCAGGATCAGAGAGCACAGTCAGTGGCATTCCCCAGATATGATGAGTTGGAATGAGTTCCACAGTGCAGCGTTCACTACTAAAAACACTGTGTACAAACAATGAGATGGTGAAAGGGTCCCAACTGACGCAATACATTCAAATTGATGATTATATCAGCTTCTTGAGAGCAGTGTTTTTTTAAGTTTCTACTATGCTACTAGATAAAAGGCTTTGAAGACACTATGTTAACAGTCCTGCTTAAAAATGAAGCGGCTGACTAATCTGAGAAAATCTAAGATATAGCTACAAGTGAACTGAAAATCTGTTTTCTAGTTTTACGGGAAACAATCAACATTTAATTGGAATAGGCTGCGATCATGATGACACTAATTATTATGCTCTAATTATTGTAGCACAAAAATATATATTTCGTTCACAATTGTTATTAGATTTTTATAATTGAGTCTTTTATCTATGGTTTATCTTTGATCTAATTGCCTTTAGTGAGGCACTCATTTAGAGTCCCATTAGGATCTGAAAATAGTCAGCGAAAAAGTCTTTAAATACAAGGACTCAGATTTTGGTGGAACACTTGCTTAATAGTTTATCTAATTTAATTACTATTTGTTTTCATCCATGGTGCAAAACTATAAGAAAACACAATAAATTACAAGTGCTCAAAATAGTGTAGATGATAATCTATAAGCTTGTAAGTGTTTAGCACTTTTGACATGGGTTGGGGTCGATTCCCACCACTGTCATATGAGTGTGGAGTCTGCATGCTCTCTTCATGCTTTGGGGGTTTCATTCTGGGTACTCTGGTTTCTTTCTCTGTATGAAGTGTGTGAAGGGGTGTGTGAGTGATGTTTTGGCACCACGCTATGTGCGTCAAGTCTCCTGGGATAGACTCCTGGTTCTCTGCGACCCTGTGTTAGTATAAACTGTACAGAAAATACTGTAGATGGAAGGAGACTGTATATTACGCTAAGCGTGGAACAATGTGAAAAAAAACTGTACAAACAAACAAATAGGTGGCATGTGGTACAGAAGGTGGTGCCTTCAGTGTGGGTTTCCTTTGAGTTCCACCCACTTCCCAAAAAGCATGCATGTAGGTGGATTGTTTGTGCTAAATTGCCCTTAGGTGTGAATGATTGCACAAATGTGTGTGCATGGTAGCCTGCGATGGACTGGATGTATTCCAGCCACAAGCCTAGGAATCCCTAGGGTGTGAAACCAGTTATGTCTGTGATAAGTTTGATTTTGTGATTGTTAACACATGCTTAAGTTCATGAAGTATGTGTCAGTGTGTTTATAAGCACACTTGCGGGCTTTCACTGCCAGTCATTCTGTTTCCTCCAACTCCATCCACACGTTTTCAGTCTTCCTTTGAGGTGTTGATCAAACATGTCTAGACTCAAATGTACACTCAGGTGTCATGTTTCAGACCTAAAAGTGTTTTGGACTCTTATCTTAACCCCTCATCTGTTGTCTGCTGCATCACACACTCCCTCTGGGGACACATGCCAGGTCTCGCTTAGGCCTTCGCCCTCGCTGCACCTTATGGCACGGAAGAGCTGAACGTGTTATTCAGAGAAAATATGACACAAAGCCATTTAAACTCAGAGTCATTCTGAGTCCGTAATTCTGTCAGTTTTACTGTGTTAGTTTTAATCTGTCAAAACCTTTATAAATATACTTTTCCTGATATTTTCTTTCTTATTGCATAGATACAAATAAATCCAATGTTTTGTGATAATCTTTTGTGTGTTGTTGTAAAATTGCAAAGTTGAATTATACACTATGATGTTATTTTATTCATATTCATAATATATGATTTACTGTATATTACATACAAAGTAAGTGTACAGGATTTGGTCTTTAAGGCAAAACATTAAAGACATGCAACATACAGTGTGAACTGGTGTCTTATGGAGCACTGGTGAATTGATGGTGATTGCTGGTTAGAATGGTTGTGTATTTCTAAAACTACTCTGTGTGGCCTTTGTTAAAATAATTGACTCCACAATCCAGCATAGTAACCTGCAAAAATGTTGACAAAAGAATTTGATGGAAAGAGAAGACAAGAGCACTGGGAAACTGAGGACTCAGTATGTTCTCAGTAAAGATAAGCCTATGGTATGAATACAGTTTTTATCATCGCCAAACAAAAATTACGTGTTAAACTGACTTACAACAGCAATCAGTTTAGAGAATATTTGCACTTTCAGTGATGTATAATATATCATATTCTTAGATTGTGGTCCTTCAAGGGTTAACAATAACCCTGTTGCCCAGATGCATGCATAACTTCTAATGAAAAATGACAGCAGATAGAAAGGATTGTGCATGTTAACACTTTAATTTAATTTTTTTTTTTAAAAATATACTAATAGTAAGCCTAAAATAAAAGTACCAGTCTCTATTGGAGTCTGTGAGTAAAGTATAAGTAGGTTAGTACTTTATTACAGAGACTTTATTACAGTCTGTGAGTAAAGTGAGTGAGTATACAGGATAGCATTGCATTATAGTGTCTTTATTATAGCCTGACTGCATTTTCCTGCTGGAAATATATTTCTGGTAGTGGAACATATTATTACGTGCCCTGTTTGTTTCTCTTAATTGTGTGAAGGAGAGTTTGCATGACAGGCTTGTGATCTGATAATTTCCTCCTGTCAAGATTAAAACACATAAATGTCATCAACCGAACTCCATTTCTCGCACATAATTAGAGTGCATTACAGGCAGATTTATGATTTTTCTTTTTTTTTACAGAGCATATAAAACACAGTCTATGTAAGAGAGTGAAAAAAAGACGAACTTGTTCATCCATATGTGTAAGTGAAAGAGTAATGTGGAGCTGAGAGGAAGAGAGAATCAGAGTGAGCAGAATCCCAAACCATCACTTAATTTCTGTTATTGTGTGCAATCATTCTGTGTCTTGTTTATTATTAGCAATAAAAAAAATCGTCATCTTCAGGTCACTAGCAGACAAAACGTCACAATCCCCATCCTTTTTTTCCCTCTTGTTGTAAGCAGAAACACAAGGACACAAAAAGCAAAGGGAAGGCAGCAGCTCTTGGCCTGGTGGGAGGATTTGCCAGTGAAAATATTTAGTGATCAGGAATGAATCAAAAGAGATAATAAGTGTTTTGGAATCTATGGAGTGCACAACCCCCTCTCTCTATCTCTCACATCCATCGCGTGCCTTGACTTTATCAGCTGCTTCCCAGCTCAATGTGGTGAAAGGGTGTAAAGTCTGGGCTGCAGTGCCCTCTTGTGATAGATGAAGTAATTGTCAGTTGAGAGTCAGATTGACTTGTATTATTAAACCGAGGTGGATGGGTTTTGTCATTCTTCAATGCATTGGTAAAAACTGCATAAAACTATTCATATAACATCTGCACCTTCACTTGTTCCAGTGGTGGTGGAAACTGCAAGATTTGGCATCTTTAGCATGTATTCTGTAACTGAACATTAATCTTTAAAGTCTGTTTATGTTCCTTAAATTATTTTAAAGCTACACAATACCGACTTTTCGAGGTGAAGTAAAGATGACTGTACCATCCCGGTGAAAGGCCTAATTGTTCCAGGATCAGTGTGTGACACTGAGTACACAGGACTACATAAAATTCAATAATAGTTTGTGACAATTGTGAAATATATAAAATGTACACAGTAAGGCAATACATTCTCACAACAGAACAGTATAGAAAGAACAGTACTGGCTAAAATAAACCAGTGCAAATAATTTCCCTAGACTGTGCACTGATCTAGTAGCAGTAGATCAAACGGTAAAACGAATAGAATGTTTGGTAGATGAAAAGTGTCACATATTGTCTCTGGAGGTCCATGAGATAATATTCTGCAATTTTTCTCTCTTTTTTCGAAATCACTTAAAAGGCTCTTTTTGTTTGGTAAGGATGGTGGATGCTATATTTAAGCCTACATTCTGCATGTAGGTCAGTACTTAGGTTGGTGAAAAAAGAAACAATAAAATGAAAGAATATAACTATCGATCACTTGTGTGTGATGCTGCACTATTAATACTAGGCATTTATGTTTTGTAGCATGCTAGTTAGGTAAGGTGACAGGAATAAAGCATCAGCAAGTAAAAGAATAGAAAGATAAGGACAGAGATGACAAAAAAAATGTAAGGGGGAAAAAAAATCAAATAATTACTCGCTAACTGCGTATACAGGAAATGCTCATCAAGCTTATCCGTCCTGTGCAGAGCGAGGCTGCTCCCCCTGCCGAGGAGAGTCGAAAGGATTATGCCACAGCTTGTGTTCACTGATGATGAACAAGGCCTCGTTAGCAGGCACTTTAATGCCGTTGTAGATAGTGCACTCATTAGTGTCACTAATGACCACTGCTGCTGCTCTAATCACACATTCTGTTCTCAGAGAGACTTCATGAAGCCTGCCGTCTTCTCTCTTTCTCTGTGAGTTTTGCTATTGCGCCATCCATCCATCTTTTCCCTCTTTCAGTCTCTTCTCTGTATTCTTTCACTCTGTCCCCTGAGTGACTTGATTCACAGGCTGATTTATGTGTTGAGGACAATAAAGCTGGATGGTTGTAATTGAACCCAGTTGCTGGGAAGACACCACAAATCCATCAAAGGCTCAGGAAAAGCACTTTCTGCTTTACACAGATCAAGCATTCACAGCCTGCCTAAATCAAACATTAAACCTTTAAGAATGTTAACCCACACACTCTTTAACACTGGCTCATGCTGCACTATTAAATGACTCTGACCTCAAAAATGTTCAGTACTGCATGCAACCCAATCTTACGCAAAATTATAAATTCAACCAGCTTGCAGAGAAGGTTATGAAAATTTTCAGGAAAATATTCAGCTGGTTTTAGGAATATTAGTTTGTAAAATTACAAAAATAACATTAGAACATTTCTGCAATGTTCTATAATGATGTAATAACACTAATAATAAGAAAATATTGAAGTATGAACATTATCTAAAGTCATTCTGCTGCTTAACGCGCATGGCACCTGATGCCCACCCTGCAGGTGGTGAGCCCACAGTGTGGCTCCACATCATCATATCAAGCTGATTCTGAATGGGTCACATGGATTACCCAGTCAGCTGACACTCAGCTGTTACAAGCCTTGCTCATGTGGTACTGTGTCCCAGTAACCCAATCAGTCCTGGGCACACTTGGTCTTTTTTTTGTACTTTTATGTAGGTCTTTGGAATTGCAATTGATCTGACCTCTCCTTACTTCTTTACCAAGCTCCTAGTCACATTGCCCTTATGTTCAATTAAAGTACAAAAGACAACATCGATACTTCATCACAAGTGACAGCCACAATCACTGTAGGAAAAAAATATTTTTCTGACTTTATATATATATATATTCCTGTTTGAATGCTCGGACAGACCCTCAGACCTGTACTTGTTCTACACATGGACACCATTCATGTTTTTATTTTATTGTGATTCTACACTCTTAACAATGAATGGATTCTTGTATGGCTGATCTGGAGGTCAGATCTTAAGAGAGTGGTGGGACACACACACACACACACACACATTCAAAGGGGCAATATAAAATAGCAAATCCAGTTGATGGGACGATTTCAGTAGTTGAGAGGAAACTGGACAACACAGAGGAAACCCACATGGTCATGGGGAGAAGATGTGACAGAAAGCCATGCTGTGAGTATGCTGGGAGCTGCGAGGCAGCAACACTCCCTGCTGCACCAATCAACATCCTGATATGATGTATGTAATAAGATTATGTTATTCTTGTATAGAGTACACTACCAGGAGTGGCACATTAAGACTTTTATAACACGGTAATCTACTTTTTTCAAGAAGTAAAGATAAAATGATATTTCTGTATTGCTCTTTATAAAAGACCACAAAAAAGGCTCACAAACATGACAAACACTCATGTTCTTAACAAATCAGTGAAAATCTCCTAGCTAATCAAATAATTTAACTTTCACTGTCACTGCAATCATGAAATGTTTGACTATGAAATGTGAATTTGATACCATGATGTACTGAAAAAGAAAATTTTAAGCTCATACATCATACCAACAATCCTATCATCATCATTATTTCACTTAGTTGAGACAGTGATAGTGTCTCACTGTACTTGCTGTCAGTTTTCATTTCACATATTTTTGTGTTGTTGCTCAGGAAGAATGAATTTGTATATGGCTGATCTGAAGCTAGAGATGGCCTTTTGTTGTCTGTTAGTTTTCCTTCCTTTTTTTTTACATCCTTGCCCCTTAATCCAAGGTATTTTGTTCATTATCACTATCTTTTAAACTGAATTAATACATTTCTATATTATTTGAAAAGACTTCAAGAGAATATGTAAAAGTCTGGGTCTTTAAAAAAAAAGAAAGAAAAAGAAAAAAGATAAAAACCTAAAGCTTGGGCAAAATGGTACAATGGCTTTTTTTCTTAACCGTCTTTTTCTTGCCAGTCATTTTTGTGATACTTGCAAACACAGAGCTATATAACAAGAGCTCTAACTTAAATCAATTTAAACCAGTCTTTGAAATTCCTTTTGCTACGCCATTGTGCACATCTGAAAAAGAATGAAAGGCAAATCAGAATTGTAACATCTGTCGTGTTTGGGTGCTTTTCCCCCCACCGAGCATTTCTTCCATCACATGCACAAAAGAGTATTGATCGATTCTTTTCCATTTAAAGGTTTTGAAATAAATCTTAAAAAACAGAATATATGCAACATTTAAAACGAAGCGTGTGCAGAGGAAAGGAGGGAAAAAGAATGGCAGTCCCCACAGGCAAGAGAACGCCTTTAAACATGCTGTGAAACAGAGGCAGCCAAGCTCAGTTTAAGCCAACTGGATGATTCATTTAAGCACATCTCTTGTCTTCTTAAGCAGTGTGTATTGTACTGCTTTTGGGGACTCTCTCGCTCTCGCTCTCTCTCTCTCTCTCTCTCTCTCTCTCTCTCTCTCTCTCTTTCTGTTTTGTTTTCCTCTTTTTTCCTAGTGCTCTGTATTGCTGCTCTGTAAAGCACTGCCTCGGGAGTCAAATTCAAGACCTCTAGGTCTGCAATCAACTACAAGGCACTTTAATTAACAAACAGTCATGGCATACAGAAAGCTCCTCTGAGAGGCAGTGGTGCAACTTTAGTTAGAAATAGTCTAAGCTATGCTTCTGTAGTTCCCATCAGTGATCATCAATCTTGCCTCATGCAATATTCATAGAAAATCTAAACAGATGTGAATAAGAAAAATATTAATTAAAGCCTTCTTGACTTTACTTGGTTTGACTTACTTGACTTCTTGGCATATAATGTAGTGGCCGAAAGTAATAATTAGTCTCACAATAGACAATCATGTGTCTCATAGTAGGCCATGACAAAATGTGATATAGCCGCAGTTGCTTGTTACGATACATCATTATAACCAGTGGGCGTTGTTTCTTTAGAAATGTCTCTAGTGGTCTGGGAAAACTTATTGGATTGACCAAAAAACAGGATTTGCTAAGAATATATTTTAACCGCTCAACTTTAATAATGTATGTTGTTGGATAGCTATAAATATAGACAGTCCCAATACACACAATGCTCCTGCTGTGTAACAAAACAGAGAATCAGAGAATACAAAGTATTGAAGAGTTTAAGTGACCTTATAAATAAAATTAAACAAATTATTTTTTATTCGATAGCTATATTTTTTTGCAGCTGTAATCTGCATCAATCTTCTGATGTTCCTATAATTAGATTAATTAAGATATAAATGAATCTGAAACACTACCTAAAGCTAATTCATTTTTGCTTCCATGTGTTCTTTATTATTACTGTACATAAGGTATTATATCATAACTTAATTTTTACATTTTGTTCTGCTTATGGTGATAAATATATTATAAGAAACACTGTTTGCTAACAGTAGATTATATTTGTATCATTAAATCTGGCTCTATACGTCAGCACCCTTTTCCAGTCCTATTTGTTATGTTTGAATTATGAAAGTCTGTGTCAGAAACATCGTGGATGAGCTGGGATGAACTGGATGAGCACAGTCTCTAAATCAACTATCTTACTGACTACACTTCCAACTCTATAAATTCTTGAGCCTTTTAAAAAAAAAAAGAGTGAACAAGTGAAGTACACTTGGAAAAAAGCCTCCTCAAGAGCCAGTTGCTCTGATACAAGCAAATCCCCACTAAGCCACTAAACTGTGTTTAAGCAGTGACCATGAGGAGAGGCCAGCATTAGAATCTCTCTCAGTCATCGGTGTGTGATTTCCAGCGCTGAAGCTTCAGGGTTGTAAGGAGAGAGAAGCGTGAATTGGGTTTTGTGTGTGTGTGTGTGTGTGAGGATGGAGGGGGTTGGTTTGGTGATCAGATCTCTACTCCTCTTAAATTGCACAGGAAAATGGAGGCTGCTGGGATTAGGGGGCCTCTGTAATTGTAGAGAGGTGGCAGAGTCAGAGAACAGTGATTCTGCTGGATTAAGACAACTCTGTGTGTGTGTGTGTGTGTGTGTGTGTGTGTGTGTGCGTGTGTGCGTGTGTGCGTGTGTGCGTGTGTGTGTGTGTGTGTGTGTGTGTGTGTGTGTGTAAGCCAGTTCATCGGCACCCCTTCGGCTATTTTGACAGGAAAGAAAAGCCTCTTGTGCTTGTTCCATGGGAAAGGAGATGGAACCCAATATGAGTGTTTTCATTTTTGAGAAACAACAAGGCCTCATGGATTTCTTTCTTTGACATTTGAAGTCCATTAGTGTGTCAAACACAAAACACAGAACATCCGAGTTTTGTATGCTGAACTTTGATGAACATTATTGACATCAAGGACATTACTGTCCACCCTAAAATACATTAATCAAACATTTGTGGTCATTTATAACATTTGTGTTGTGCTTAGTGATTCTGGGGCTGATCTCCTGATTCGTGTTATATATTTGGTATTACTGTATGAAATTAGCAGTTATATGCTGTTCTGACATCACATTGCTGCTGATGACTGCAAAAGTGCATGAACTGCTGAAGAACAGAGACTCTGTCCTCAGAGCAGGTGACAATGTGGCCCTAAGGAAAGCGATGGCCAAACTGTCCCAGGCTATCAGAGAGGCAAAACGTGCAGCCGCCCTTCAACAGGTTGAACAACTTCAACCTGCCTGTGACAGTGATACGTCCCCTGAGACCCTGCAGACGGACAGTGAAGACAGATTAGATCATTGTAATCTTCCTTCCCTCCATCACAGACATTAACACTACATGTTGCACCACAAAGCAAACAGCACTGTGGATAAACCCAAGCTCCCCTCATACACACTCTTCACCCTCCTGCTGTCTGGTATGGAAAAAGTACACAAGCATTCAGGCCCTTCACAACCAGACTGTATAACAGTTTTTTCTCCTAATCATCAGACTCCTTAGTTCTTAAAGTCTGGACTGACACCCACACACAAACACACACACACACACACGTACACAAACACACACACACACTTATTCAACTGTAAATCTCTGCACTCATAATGCAATTTTTGCACAACACTTTTTTTGTTACTTTTTCTACAAACTGCTGCTATCTGTCTAATAATTACAACCCAAGCATCTTTACTTTCACTCTACAGAACTGTAGAAAGGTCAGCGATGCTCTTGTATTGTAACTACTGTCTTGTAGTGTATTGTTCTGTCTGTTTTGCACCGTATTCTGTCTAGCGCTGTTGTATGTCTTGCACTGTTTGCACAAGATTATACACATCCGCTTTATGTAGAAATGTGTTAATGTACTTAGTCCTGAAGGACTGTTGTTTCATTTCACTGCTCTATCTTCACTCTTCACTCCATTCAGTCACCTTAGTGTTAAATGGAAACATAATTCACTGATGTCAAACATAAGGAATAACAACCAATGAAAATTCTACCAATGAGTAGAATCTCAAATACCAATGAGATTCTGAATTCATTTTCCACTTTCCAGCAATGTCAAATGGCATGACAAGACATTAACATAGAAGACGTCTAGACAACAAATGCCATACGTCACTATTCCAATGAACTATTTTAGAATCTAGATGGTTCGTGGTATTGATCAAAGACAGAGGTGGTAGCATGAATGAAGGTTTGCTGATCTGTTGGAGGAGAGTGTACAGATGAGGAGGTCAGACAGAAGGAATAGAGAGAGAAAGAGAGAGAGAGAGAGAGAGAGAGAGAGAGAGAGAGTCTGGAGCTTTTTTGTGTGAATAGAAGAGGTGACCCCATGTCTGCTGCTTGTATCGGTGCCACTGCTTTGTGCTCGAGGGAAGATTTACCCTCTCAAAGCATCTCCAAGCCCTGGCTTTCCTTGCAAACACCCCAGCAGCCATCTCGCCTTTTCTCTTCCTCAGACATTAATCTCTTTCTCCTCTTCTGCATCACTGAAACACTTGCATTGTCTGAGCTCCTCAGCTAATGCTTACTTTCTCTTCACTGAACATACACACACACATATATGTATTTTTGCATCAGAGAATCAGCAGAGTCGCATTGTTCCCAAATCATTGTAATATCCATTTATTGTGGCAACAGCAGTGAATGTTGATGCTCTGGTATTCAAAAGAGCCTTAAGACTTCAAAAAGCTGAAAGAGCTTATCCCTATATTCTTAAACTCTCTTCTTTTATGCACGTCTTAGGCATTAAGGATAGGATTGTAAACACAGTGATTGTTCGACCACCACAGTGAAGCAGCATTTGTATACGTGGGTGGAGGAGTTCTATTTCACACTGAAATCCTCTCTTCTCATCCCTGTTTTCTCTTTCTCTCTTTCTGTCTTTTTCTCCTTTTCTTTAGGACAGTAAATATCAACTGCGCCCCTTAAATCTTAACGGTGCACCACCCAGAGTAATGTGCTTTTAAAGATACATTATGTGAGCAATTTTCCACCATATACACAACACTGTTTGGCAATAAGAAAATTCTATTTTATGGAGCCGAAAAAACTAATTTTCTGCAGTGAAAAAGAAAAGACAGAAAAGTGATTTAACGAGGAAGAAATGCTGAAAAATTCCTATAGTACCTTGTCATCATGTAGCACAATAAAGGTAAGCTTCCAGTAGCAATTGATGAATCAGTTTAGATGTATGAAAATCCCAATTTTGTGCCCTATTGCTGTGTCTTAAATCTGTGCTTGGTATTTCTTTACTTCTGCAAATGCATTTCAAAGCTCCTTTTCCAAATACAATGGACTCCCACCATAGAAGTTTAGTTTTCTGCTACAGCTCAGGACGAAAGTGCTGTGTGTAAGCACAGATAGAAGGATCCACAAAATCTATTGTGTGAATCAAATCCCTCATATTTACAGACTGGATAACAAACACTGAGGGAACAAAATCTTATCAGCTTATATCACAGACCACTGCTTTGTCATCTTGTTTTTTTATTATTTTTTTATTATTATTTTTTTTTTGCAACGTTGCTCACTGCGTAACTGAATTTCCTTCAGCTTCCATTAAGCTGTTTGTCCGAACAACTATGGGGTAAATTACAGTTACAAATTTAATCCTGAGCGAGGACCAATAGAAATGAATATGCACTAGATGTTAATACAGAGAAGCATTAGTTCAGCTGTTGTTGGGAAAGGTAATGGTTTAGACCATAGGTAAAGAATTGTGTAAAATCTTTTTATTCAGGCTGACAGAAAATGCCTTTCTTTTCTCATTTTCCCGTTTGATGAACTTAAAAACATTATATTTCTTATTAAGCTTGAGTCTGATTAAAAGCTGTTGATTAATATTCTGTAACAGCACAGATCCTGTTATTTTTATATTTAATAGCAACTTACACAGGGATCTACAGTATATGACATAGACTCCTCGTAAGGAGTCATTTATTTTTCATTTTTGAACAGGATTTGTCTCTAATCCCCAGGTCTGTGCTTTGTGACTGACAGAGAAAAAGCTGTTATTTTTTCAGACATGGGAAAGTCTTCAGAATGAATAATTTCTCTGCAACATGGCAAGTTTAATTTTTCTTGTCTTATTTACTGAGAGAGAGAGAGAGAGAGAGAGAGAGAGAGAGAGAGAACAAATTTAAAATGAATACTAATTTAAAAAGTGTAATTGCATTAAATACCAAAGTATCGTAAGTGGATGAGTAGTAGTCTGTTAAAGAAAAAGGAAAGCTAAACACAAGCTGAAATACACTTCAGCTCTGGGGGGCAGCTGTTGTCAATATTCAGCGGAGCTTGGTTCAGGCCCTGAAGGACCCGTTAACATGAAACAAATTGCTCTCTAATTGTCAGGAGAGTGAATTGTGAGCATTTGTAATTCTGTTGGCCGATCCACGCTGTGGCTCTTTAATTGAGCGAGTGAGGCTCGAGCTCGACTGACTGCTCAGGTAATAGGAATGAGCAGTGTGGATATTTTAATCAGCTCTCGCTCCTCAACAGGATGGAAATGATTGTGAAGGGCCTTTCATCAGCAAAGCAGAACTGCCATCCATCTTCGCAGATACTCAGTGCACATGACAATCTCTCTCTCTCTCTCTCTCTCTCTCTCTCTCTCTCTCTCTCTCTGTCTGGACACATGGTACATGCCACAGGCTCCTAAGTTTTAACTATGAATTGGTATGATTTTATATGTTGATCTGTCTTTTTAACATTTACAATAAATGATGCATCACACTGGGTCAGGATGTGAAAGTGTGTCAAGACTGGTTAAAAATGGTATGTATTCAATAAACAGCAGCACATTCTTTCTATTCAACATTTTTAACAAAACATTCCTGGTTACCAGCAAGTAAGACAAAAGGCTGTGATTACGACGTGAGAGCCAAACGTCTGTCGCTGAGACTCGGTTCTTGTCTTACTGTGAATAGGGGTCAGCACAGGGCATATGAGAACCGCCTCCCTTTGTTTTTTAGCCTCTAGGATATGTGCAGAGACATTTCATATGCAAAACTTTGCCTGATATCGCCGGACGCTCTCATTTGTCCTTGCTGCATTTGTCATTAATCTTTGGCCCTGTTGTGGTGGGAGACGGCACTGATTTGTATAGCCCAATCTCCACTGGGAATCCAAAGACTTCGGAAATAATATAACGGCATTACGGCAGGGCTGTGCTAAAAACATATCACATAAATTATACATAAGCAAAGGGTGTCAGACCTCACAGAGTGATATGACAGCTTTCAGTTGCACTGTGAAATTCTTAGTGGGCTATGAGGGAAAAAATAAATAAATAACAGCCTCCTGTTTCCCTTAAGGCCCTGGGCTCATCACGGCAGCTTTCATTAACGCTCGAGTGGGCCGTTTCATTTGAGGCTGTTTGATGATACACAAAGCCAGTGCACACACATAGGAGTGAAAACCCTCCTACTGAGGCGTGCATAGAAAGGAATTAAGTGCAGATTAGGATGTATTACGCTGCATTAGTTTTGTGCGTGTACTCTCTGTTAGACTCTTAACCCTAAATGTGACTTAGATTGGATGACTTGGGTTCCTGCAGTCAGCATGGTTAATGGACAGCCAGCTACAGTAAAGGCCATTCAGTGGATTTGTTGTATTTACCATTCTTCTAACATGATTTACAATATTTGTGGAATATTCACATGTAGCATGCATTTTCATTGCCACATATTTTAATAGATTTATTTTTCACATGTAGGGCAAGTTTTATACGTGAGCATATATGTGATAAATGTGCATTTTATCATTTACATCCTGATATATATATATATATATATATATATATATATATATATATATATATATATATATATATATATATATATATATAATATTATACATATATTGTCCATTGTTAAAAGTGCTATATAAATAACATTTAATTTAATTGAGTTACTCACATGATGTTACTACATGCCATATTTCAGGAAAGTAAAACTTTTCACTTTAAATCCTTTCTCCTAGCACAATAGCCTTCCATTCTACTGGCAATAATGTTAATCAATTGGTATAAACAAATGAATTATGACCAGAAGTATGGTGATTGAACAGTCAGTGTTGGGTTTCTGTGTAGAGATGAGATGTAGAGTGTGACATGACAAAAACATTTTGATGCCACTTAATATTACATGGTTCGGACAGGGTGCAGCTTACAGAATAGGATGCAGTGTAAGAAATGTTAGCTATGTATTAGCAGTGTAATATATTTAATGCTACAATGCATTATCAAATTCAAATTAATCACAACATATTTTTATGGTGTTATAATTTACAAAGTTTAAGATACTATGAAATGAAGTTCAGGCATGTTGTCCACATTTGTTCAAATTCTTGCACATCAGAAAAAAATCAGTTTCTCATTAACATAAAAGAGCCAGATGTAATTTCCATCAAGCTCTGCTAAAAGATTGTTGAAGATGTGTTTTCTATCAATATCGCCAAAGGCCATATCTGTGCTCTGAGGAGTAAATGGAGCTGCATCTTTAACTAACGCCCTCCTCATAATGTCGCTGTGAACTTTCATCTGATATTGTACACCAATGCGCTAATGTCATACCTTTACACGGAGACTCTTGTATCTCTGCACCACTTATCCCTTTGACATAGCTGGTTGAAGGCACTTTTCCTCTACCTTAATAGGGTTACAATGCGTCGTATTCTCAAGGAAAAGAGGAAAAAGAGAAAGTGAAGTACAGGGTGCCAAGCAAAATGGCCCAATCCCCTCAGGGCCAGGAAAACAAGGTGAACAGGGTACAACAAGTACTAAGGCACACTTCTGAGGGGTACACAGCTAACAGACGCAAAAGCAAAAGCCTTGAGACTTTGTTGGCAGAGATGAATTAGAGGACTGGAAATAGCCTTTTCCACCTTTCCTCTAATACAGCCAGTCCACACACGCACACACACCCACACCTCACTACTCTATCTCTTTCCCCCTTTTTCCAAATATCCACAAAAAAGACAGTGAGGAAGAAAAAGTCTAAAGGGAGAAAAGACTGCAACATGTTCAAAGTGAGACTTAGTTTTCAGTTCCCCAGAAAGCCCTTTTCGATTATCCTGCGCACGTGATGCAAACAGAAAATAACACGCTTGACCCTTTTGTAAGTGCACTTTGAGAAGTTTGTTAGGCCGAGGAGGCTTGTAATAATTCACAGAAGCTCATGTATATTAAGCAGAAATTCTTCAGCTTTTATGATGAATTGCTAGGGTAACGGTGGGACACCTCTTTTGCATTTCAATACACAGGACTGTCAGACTCTTATTTCATTACCCGACGTCACATTAGCTGATGGATTTTAATTTGATTTTTTTCATTCTCTCTCACTCTCTTTCTTGCTCTCTCTTTTTCTCGAAAGCCAGGTATCCACTGAGACCACGACTGAACAGGCAGTCTCTTAATGCAGCTTGTAATGGGAAAGAAAGGAAATAAATCATAAAAAAATACGAGCATTATGCTGGGAAATTCTAAGGTTATGTCTATGCATGTAAATTAACATCTCAAAGAAAATGTAGGAAATAATGCCCTGCTCTGCACTTTGCTGAGTAGGCAGGTTTGATGCTTGATAAAAATCACTAAAAGAACTGGACATCATTAGGATCACAGTGTTGCAAGCTGTATATTATTTTTATATATATTATTTTTTCTTTCTCTCACTTAAAAAGCACATGGCTTAAATTATAATACAAACTCTGAAAGCTTTCACTCCTTGCTCACTTAAAGAGGGAGTAGAGGGTTGAGTAGAGGGTTCTACTTAATTAACAAATGGCTTTTGCCTTCCATGTCCCCTGTTTAATCTGTTAGCACCAAATCCAACTAATAATGCATTAATAGAAGAAAAGATTATAGCAGCTGAAATGAGACACTCAGTGGAGGCAGTAATTACTCTAACCATAGTGCTCAATAAGCACACACTGCTGCCTCAAAAGCAGGTCAGCATGAGACAAGTGAAACACTCGGATCCCCTGCCTGCAAACCACTTTATTATATTACTCATATGAGAGGAGGCATATAGAGCGATTATACAACGTTAACACATAAAAAATTAGAATTTTATACTGTATGTAATATTCATGCAGAAGCAAATTTGAGAATAAATGTTCTCATTAATCCAGGCAAATAGACAAGCAAAACACAGAGAATGTAATAATGTCATGTCCAACTCTTTTTCCTAGTATTGTTCATTGTTAAATAATGATGGTGAAAAGTGTTTAATTTCTAAACATATATATATATATATATATATATATATATATATATATATATATATATATATATATATATATATATATATATATATAGAGAGAGAGAGAGAGAGAGAGAGAGAGAGAGAGAGATTTTATTTTTTTCAATTTATTGTATATGGCTTTAACAATGAACATTGTCTCAAAGCAGCTTTACAGAAAATAAATTCAGAAACAGAATAAAAAAATACTATTTATCTCTAAGATTTATCCCTAATCCCTAATGAGCATGTCTGAGGTGATGGTGGCAAGGATAATCTCCCTGAGGTGATTAGGGTAGAAACCTTGAGAGAAACCAAACTCAGAAGGGAACCATCCTCATTTGTATGACACTTATAGGTCACACTTAATTTCTGAGTTCATCATAGACTTACCACTTATTCCTTTTTGCTGTAGTCTTCAAATATTCATTGATGAAGACATGAGCACAAAGCTGACTGATGCAATGGCAGTTCAAAAACGGCATGATAGTCTCCAAGTGGTTCTATCCACAGCAATTCCATGGTTCACGGGCTGTCCATGTAGATCTATCCCCAGCAGAATGCGCCATCAAGTGACGACTCCAACCAGGAGTAGGGCATCACGATGGATCAGGTAAGCCCAAAAAAGAAGCGGTCACATTGGGAATGCAGAACACTAGGAACATGGGAGTGGCATGTATAGATTGACAGAGAGAGAATGGGAGATTAGGTATGCTTATAATCATGTGATGGTTAAAGGCAATGTACATTATGTGCAAAGTGCAAGCAAGGACTCTGGCAAGACTAACTATGACTAGCATAAATAAAAGGGAGAGCCAGAAGGTGGCCCAGACATGAGGGCTTCCTGGGACATAAAGCTTCCTACCACTGCACAGTCAGCAAGCCTAGGCAACTTGAGAGAGAGGTAAGGCGACAGCATCCAAACATCCCAGCTGACCAAACATTCCATGAACCCTCCAGGTCTACACCTAAGATAAACTATTCATAAGAAAGCTAGACTAAACTGAGACCTGAACACTAATTGGAAGGCTGTTCCATAACTGCAGGGGTTTGTAAGAAAAAGCTTTACCCCTGCTGTAGCATTTACTACTTGAGGTACTAAATAGCCTCTAACTTTTGACCAAAGTAAATCACTCATGTATGAGACCATTCAGTGCTACATAAATCAGTATTTTATAACCAAAGCAAAATTTGACTGGGAGCCAATGCAGTGTGGACAAGATAGGAGTGGTGTTCTTACCTTCTAGTTCTAGATAGGATTCTAGCTGATGTGTTCTGGACTAACTGGAGCTTGTTTATGGTCCTACTAGAACATCCAGACAGGAAAGCATTACAGTAATCTAACCTAGAGGTAACAATGGCACGAACTAGTGTTTCTGCATCATGTAATGGCATTGTATTTCTTATCTTAACAATATTTCTGAGATTATTCTTTCTGAGAAAGAAGAGCACCCTAGTGATATTATCTACATGAGCTTTGAATAAGAGACTGGAGTCAATAATTACAAGGTCTTTTACTGCTGCAGATGATGAAACAGACAGACCATCCAGAGTTACTCTGTAATCAGATAGCTTACTTCTGGCTGCATATGGTCATAGTACAAGCACTTCTGCCTTGTCAGAGTTACGTGGTATAAAGTTATTAAGCATTCACAGTCTAATGTCCTTTACACATACTTCAATCTGGTGTCTCTGACTTAGCTGAAACACATAGCTTTATATCATCATCATAACAGTGGAAGCTAATACCATGTGTACAAATAATTGCACCAAGGGTAGCATATATAAGGAGAAAAGCACTGGGCCCAAATCAGTACCTTGTGGAACAACAAACATAAACTAGATTTGTAAAGTTTGTCGCTAGAAACGTTGATGTTGGCTTTGACGATGCAAGTATTCGCAAAGGCTGGTGCTTTTCGGAGGCGAGTGGACATAAGGGTCAGTGTTACTTTTGGAAGCAAGTAGACAGAAAGCTAGGGTGCCAAAACATTTGGAGGTAAGTGGAGACGAGCATGTGACGTTATCCGAATACTCTTGAGGAAGTTCCCTACATCGGGCTGAGTGTTTTGATATGTCACATGTCCATGTTGTACTAATTATTTTTTTTCATGTGACGTCATGTGACGTGACCAGAATACACGTGAGGCAGTTCTCCTCATTGTGCTGAGTGTTTTGACATGTCACAAGTCCATGTTGTGCTAATTTTTAATTTTCATGTGACATCACATAACGTCACGTGACGTCATCAGAATACCTGTGAGGAAGTCCACCTCATTGTTCTGAGTGTTTTGATATGTCACATGTCCATGTTGTAGAAAGTTTTTTGATTTTGCATATATTGGGGGCGGGGCTGTGGCACAACCGAAAGGCCAGTCGGTACACCAATTTAAATGTTTGTTCAGAGTATCACCCTAAAGGAGCTGGCCGAGTTTGGTGTAGATAGTTCAAAAGCTTGCCAAGTTATAAACCTCTATAAATTTACAATGGGAGTCTATGGGAAAAAAGGCCAATTTGAGACCCGGTACCGGAAGTACCGGTACTCGGATCGATTAGAAAAGTAATAGCAACAAACCAGGGTCTACAACATATCCGAATTTGGTGCATGTGGCTCGAAAGCCCTAGGAGGAGTTACTCTTGATAAATTTTTGTCTAAGCTTAAATAGGAAAACAGAATGTTGGCTTCTACAAAGCCAACATAATTAACATAAATTAAAGATGTCTACTTTTAGATCTACAAACTGATAACAATCAGTCAAAAAAGTGCTATCTCTGTGCTATGATGAGGCCTAAATCTTCACTTATACATTTCATAAATATGATTCCTATGTCTGTATGAGCATAACTGCTGTTATATGACCTATTCTAGGACCTTAGAGATAAAGGGGAGGTTTGATATTGGCCTATAGTTGGACAGCTGGCAGGGGATGAGGTTGGGTGTTTTAATCGGGGATTTGATAACCGCCATATTTAGGCACATAGCCAGTGCTATAATGGTATTATTGTTTTAAAGAAACAGTATGCAATACTATAAATAGTACTGAAATAAAGTAGTGAAACAAAGGAGTGAAATAGTCTAGGAGCTGATCAGAAACACTAATATTATTATTTACAGCATTATCTATCATATTGTTTGGTTTTAAATTATTAGTAAAGTTATTGCTGATGTATTGTTTTTATTGGTTTTATTTATGCTGTATTGTTATTGTTGCTGCGATGTTTTTATTCCTTGTTAATTTTGCTACATTATTAAGTAAACATTTAGAATATTTTTTTTAATTTCAATTAGGGTGGAGAGATACACTGATCAAGCAGCACTAAGAGATTTTTTGTATCTGAGAAGGCTTTCATTCTACACTAATTGAAATATCATCAATTGGGTTTGATGCCATTTATGTTCTAATTTCCTAGCTGATTGTTTTAAGAATTGTGTATGGTCATTGTACCAGGGTGCTATTTTTTTCTCTTAAATTATTTTCCTTTCTTTTCCTATCTTGGGTGTATCTAGTCACCTGATCAAGTTCTGTGGTATGATAATTATGATATAATTATGTTCTGTGGTATGATAATTCTGGGAGACTATTATTAAATCTATTAAGTTATTGAATTTGCTTAGTCACTTCCATTTCTTGTTGATTGACCATATAAACAATTGCATGGTTCTTCTATTTGCACTTGTATAAAAAACCCTGTCCATATCTAGTAAATAACACCTGAATTACTTACATTTTTTTATGTTGTAAAAATAAAAAACTTATTGAATATTTCTAGCAAATCTCTAGTTTAATTTAAGTTTCATAAAGAAACTTTGAAAATCCCAGAAATTGATTCACATGCCACAGCAGTTAGCTAACTTGCTATAAGTTACACACTAAAATAAAATTCAATAGTTAACCTTCTCTTCGCTTTCTTGCAAACTTTGCTACTGGTATTGATTTCTTAATTGAATAGTATACCTCAAATCATCTAGTTTGTAAACAAACTTACCTCAGAAACTCTCTGTGACATTAGCATACTTAGCTAACTAGTTAGTATGCTAATGTTAGCTAAATGTAGCATTTATGCAGCTGGCTAAATGATTATACTGTGTTATTGAAAAAGTTTCATGTATAATTCATGCACTACAGCTGGCCGAATAAATGTGTTCATTTCGCTATAAATAATCTTTAACTAACTAATGAATGTTCTCTGCTCTCATAATTGTGAATCTCACTCAGAATGTATGAAACATTATGAAGACAAAGGTGTGGGGGCATGTTTAGCATTTCCTTACAGATTCCTCATGAGATCAGGTTCCTCTATATTCGTTCAGAAACACTGCTAAATAAGAGCATCATCTTGTCTGCAATGTCCCACTATACAGTAGCTACAGTATTACCTAGTATCAGCTCCTTGCCATTTATCTTCAGCACACTGCTGTAATTCACTGAAGCTGGATGAATTGGTGAGATAGAGCCATGCGCTGTAGTGTATCATTACAGCTCATAATTCAAGACTAATGGCTAGTTAAGCTGAAGAGAAAATCTGAGCAAGGCTGTTAATACATACAAAGTCAGGTAATAAGAGGTGAGAGATGACTGAGTTAAATGACTGATGGTGACTCAGTTAGAGAAAGGAGGAGGAAGTAATGGGTGTGTGAATCAAACCCTGTCTCTCTCTCTCTCTCTCTCTCTCTCTCTCTCTCAGCACAGTTAATTAGCAGTGTAATCGTACACGCTTTGCTATTTAATCCGTATGCAGTGAGATGAGACATTTAGATCTGAGGAGATGTTGAGATAATCTTGGTTTGCTCACTGTAGCAATTCTTGAAAAGGAATATCAGTACACCATGTCTGACACCAAATGTGTGGAAAAATTACTTGGGGCTGAGCAACATATTAATTAGCAATTATTACTAAATATACACTGGTACCTTAGCAGAACTTTATCTGATAGTACTAGAGTTATACACAAATTAAAAATCAATTAGCCTACAGTGTATTTTGAACCACAAATGTTATTCATGTGGCAACCTTTTTTTCCGAGATACTGAAAGAAATTGGACTTTGAAATGACCTAGCAATAGCTCTCTAACTGTTGGGGTTTGACACAAATTTCAATAGTCAGTAAAGCTAGAACAATTGTCATTTGGCAGTGGCATTTGTTTGTAAAGGAGTCTAGGTTCTATTTTTGTTTTTATTAATTATTTAATAAATTTGGGGTGGCTAGTAAGCCAGTAAAATTACAATTTATCATTAGTCAGTAGGGTTTATGTCAACCTTCATATGTGCCATTGGTAACAGCACACACCCTTCCCCCCTTTTCCCTTATTCTATGTGCATTCCTCACTTCCTTAGAATGTCATCCCATCTGCCCACTCACTGCATTAACCGTAGGCTAACATAAAAGTAATTGGAAACTGACATGAGCTTGCACTCCAATTAATACTTGCACCAAAAGTCCCACTTGTGTGTAATCTGCAATAATAGCTCTGTGTTTTGTGGGAAAGCGGGTCAGCCGTGTTCACTGCTCACCTTCTGACACTAGGCTCTTCAGCTTAAATAATAATAAAAAAAACATACACCACTCTCTCCATATTTCAGCCTGGACCCCCCATCTCGTTATGTGCTGTTCCTCTATATC
The DNA here is from genome assembly GCF_030014155.1 of Tachysurus vachellii. Taxonomy (NCBI): domain Eukaryota; kingdom Metazoa; phylum Chordata; class Actinopteri; order Siluriformes; family Bagridae; genus Tachysurus; species Tachysurus vachellii. The sequence goes on from NC_083463.1 coordinate 12,086,477, forward strand.
GCTGGAAGTCTTGGTGGGTTTAATAGACTGCAGACAAATTGGCGACATGGTTGTTAATTATTACCTCAGGCTAAAGTGATTGATGGGGGAAGCGTGTAAATGTACTTAAACAGCTATAGATGTTATACCAGATTAACACCAAGACTTTCCCAACATTAGGTACAATGCATGTTATGTAAAATAACTTTATCTACTTCATTTACTCCATCATTTTGAATCATTTTCCATAGATGCTATCCTTTCATACTCCCTTTACTCACTGATCATGTGAAGTCATGTATATTCCTGCAACAACACCCTTAATCCTTAAAATTGTTGTTGTCTTTGAGAAAATATCAAGCATCCGTTTGTATTTACATTGCAACTTAGGAAACTTGGCGGATGCTCTTATCCAGAGCGAGTTACATGTATATCATTTATACAACTGAGTAATTAAAGGTTAAGAGCCTTCTTCTAGGGCCCAGCAGTGGCAGCTTGGTGGTCTTGCAATTCGACCCATCACTGTAATAAAATCCAAAGCATTTTAACAAATACGAAACAGATGTTGCACTGCACTCAGATATAAAACATAAACATAAAACATGAACATAAAATATAAAAGAATAAATGTATAAAATACATGTGTGAAAAAGTGTTTGCCCCTTCCTGATTTTTTATTTTTTTGCATGTTTGTCACACTTTAATGTTTCAAATTATCAAACATATTTAAATATTAGTCAAAGATAACACAAGTAAACACAACATGCAGTTTTTAAATGGTTTTTATTATTAAGGGAAAACAAAATCCAATCCCTCATAGCCCTATGTGAAAAAGTGCTTGCCCCTAAGCATTTGCGATAACTTGCAATGTGACAGTTACATCGCTGTGGAGGAATTTTGGTCCACTCATCTTTGCAGAATTGTTGTAATTAAGCCACAATGGAGAGTTTTCAAACATGAACCAACTTTTTAAGGTTATGCCACAGCATCTCAATAGGATTCAGGTCCGGACTTTGACTAGGCCACTCCAAAGTCTTCATTTTGTTTTTCTTCAGCCGTTCAGAGGTGAACTTGCTGGTGTGTTTTGGATCATTGTCCTGCTGCAAAACCCAAGTTCACTTCAGCTTCAGGTCACAAACAGATGGCCGCACATTTTCATTTAGGATTTTTTGGTAGACAGCAGAATTCATGGTTCCATTTATCACAGCAAGTCTTCCATGTCCTGAAGCAGCAAAACAGCCCCAGACCATCACACTACCACCACCATATTTTACTGTTGGTATGATGTTCTTTTTCTGAAATGCAGTGTTACTTTTAGGCCAGATGTAATGGGACACACACCTTCCAAAAATTTAAACTTTCGTCTCGTCAAGTCAAAGTATTTTCCCAAAAGTCTTGGGTATCATCAAGATGTTTTCTGGCAAATCTGAGATGAGCCTTTATGTTCTTTTTGCTCAGCAGCTGTTTTCATCTTGAAACTCCATGCAGGCCATTTTTGCCCGGTCTCTTTCTTATGGTGGAGTCATGAACACTGACCTTAGCTGAGGCAAGTGAGGCCTGCAGTTATTTGGATGTTGTTGTCGAGTCTTTTGTGTCATCTTGGATGAGTCGTCGCTGCCCTATTGAGGTAATTTTGGTCGGCCAGCCACTCCTGAGAAGGTTCACCACTGTTCCATTTGTGGATAATGGCTCTCACTGTGGGAGTCCCAACGCTTTAGAAATGGCTTTATAACCTTTTCCAGACTGATAGATCTCAATTTTCATTTGTTTCATTTGTTCCTGAATTTCTTTCGATCTTGGCATGATGTGTAGCTTTTGAGGATCTTTTGGTCTACTTCACTTTGAAAACTTGAAATTCAAACTTCAAACTTCAATTTAAGTGATTTCTTGATTGCAAACAGGTGTGGCAGTAATCAGGCCTGGGTGTGGCTAGAGAAATTGAACTGGTGTGATTAAAATACATTTGAGTTATGTTTTAACGGGGGGTGGGGGTTGGGGGGGCAAACACCATTTCACAGCACTGTACATCTTATATTGTAAGATCTTTAACAGTGGAACATGGAAGAATAGCACGATAGAGACGATAGTTGTGAGCACAAGATCACAAAAGTGAATTTATTTAACACCCTTTTCAGCAATAATAATCAGATCAATAGGATGGAGTCTACTTAGAGTGTTTTGGAGAGGCCTTCAGGTTTAAAGAGGCAGTCCAGCCAGAAGCAGTGGAGGTGAGTAGGTGGCCTTCCTATTTCCCCCAGGAGCATGGCGAGAGTTCACCAGCATCCAGGTGAATCCCTCCTTTCTCACGGGGAGTCTGATAAAAAAAACAGCACAGAGAGCCAGTACATTAATCCCAGCTGAATCGTCTCCCTTTTACCTCCGTTCTGCTGCTGAGCCTAGCTTTTTTAGCTTTTTTGGAGTTTTGCCACCCTGCCTTGCACTCTGATTCAGTGGCGCTGACTTTGGTGCTAAGCGATTTCCTCTGCTCATCAGCAGCACTGTCCAGGGTGCTACACCACCACTGCTAACTTCTTACTGTACCCTTAAACACAAACAATCTACAGTAGATGTAATGACTAACTATAGTGCATAGGTGCTATATTCACTAGCACATTAGACACTGTTGCCCCCATCTGATTAAAGAAAGTTAGAAACAAAACACCTGCACCATGGTATAATAATCATACTCACACCCTCAAGAGAGAAACCTGTAACCTTGAGCGAAAGTGGAGACAATTAAATTAAAGGTATCCAGCTATAGACAGGCTCTAAAAACTGCTAGGGCTGAGCACCTGAGCAAACTCATAGAAAATAATCAGAACAATCCCAGGTTTTTATTTAGTACAGTCTCTAGATTAACAAAAAAACAGAGATCTGAACACACTATTCCATCACAGTTCAGGAACAAAATAGTTGATGTTCAACATATGAGAGCACCTTGTGACCCAGTCTAACCTAAAGCTCTACACTCAAAACTACTGTGCTTTACAAGTACAGGACAGGAAGAGTTAAATAAGCTTATTAGTACAGCTAAACCAACAACTTGCTCACTAAATCACTGAAAGAAGTGTTAAATAAAGCTGGTGAGCCTCTTCCTAATATTATTAACTCCTCGCTATCTTTAGGTTATGTCCCAAAATATTTCTTGTTGGCAGTTATTAGGCCACTCATTAAGAAACAGAATTTAGATCCTAATGAACTATCAAATTACAGAACTATTTCACATCTTCCTTTTATGTCTAAAATACTAGAAAAGGTTGTGTCTGTTCAACTGAGCTCCTTCTTAGAGGAGAACAATATATTTGAAGAGTTTCAGTCATGTTTTAGGTCCCATCATAGCACAGAAACTGCATTTGTGAAATTTACAAATGACTTGTTCCTAGCTTCGGACCAAGACTGTATGTCCCTATCAGTTCTACTTGACCTTAATGCTGTATTCGACACCATAGATCACAACATTCTCCTAGATCGCTTACAAAATTACACAGGTATTCATGGATGCATACATGCTTCCATTAGGGAACATCATTAGAAGACAAGGGATTAGTTTCCACTGTTATGCTGACGATACACAGTTATATATCTCATCAAAACCAGATGAAATTGCTCAATTGTCCAAATTAACTCAGTGCGTTAGAGAGATAAAAGATTGGATAAGCTGTAATTTTCTGTTGTTAAACTTCGATAAGACAGAAATACTACTTATTGGTCCAAAATCCAGTACACAGAAACTCTCACAATTCAACTTCCATTTGGAGGGATGAACTGCTACTAGCAGTGCGACAGTGAAAGACCTGGGTGTTATATTAGACAGCAACCTATATTTTGAAAATCATATCGCCCATACTACAAAAACAGCCTTCTTCCACCTTAGAAATATTGCCAAGCTGAGAAACATCTTATCTGTATCTGATGCTGATAAGCTAGTTCATGCATTCATTACCTCTAGACTGAACTATTGTAATGTATTACTAGGTGGTTGTCCTGTATCTTTAATAAATAGGCTACAGTTAGTCTAAAATGCAGCTGGCAGATTTCTCACTAGGACAAGAAAGTATGACCATATAACCCCAATTTTATCATCTCTACACTGGCTATATGTTAAATTTAGAATTGATTACAAACTGCTGCTACTTACTTACAAAGCTCTTTGGTTTAGCTCGTATGAATCTAACTAGTCTTCTAACACATTACAATCCTTCGCACTCTCTGAGATAAAAAAATTCAGGACTCCTGGTAGTTCCCAGAATATTTAAGTCTACTAAAGGTGGTAGAGCATTTCCTTATTTAGCTCCCAAACTTGGGAATAGTCTTCCTGATAGTGTTGGGGCTTAGATACAATTTCCAAGTTTAAATGTAGATTAAAAACTCAATTCTTTAGTCAGGCGTACACATAATACAGTACATCCCATAATACTGTGTACTATTACATTATACTTGCAACTATTATGAAAACCAGCTATGTTAATCCCTCTCCACTGCTTCTCTCTTTCTACCCATCCCGAGGCATCCATAAATTGTACCAGCTCCGATCGTCTTCTGTGCCTTTAAGATTTTGGACCTCCACTGAGATGAGGCCGACTCAGAGAATCCTGAGGCATCTAGAGATCTACCAGCTCCAGATGGACTCTGCGATACTATAGAAGAGATGTGAACTCCATGTGACCTTTTGCATCAATACAACATATGTCAGACTGTATATTTATAATAACACCATCCAGTGTCACTCATATGAGGATGGGTTCCCCTTTGAGTCTGGTTCCTCTCAAGGTTTCTTCCTTTACCATCTAAGGGAGTTTTTCCTTGCCACTGCTGCCTGAGTCACCTCAGACTTGCTCATTGGGGATAAATACATACACATTGCGAACTAAATATATCTAATATTAATCTTTTTTGTAATTTTGTATTTTATTAATCTTTATATTATTCTTTATATTAACCTTTTGTTCTATGTTTATGTTCTGTAAAGCTGCTTTGAGACAATGTCAATTGTAAAAAGCGCTATACAAATAAACTTGAATTGAATTGAAAAATTGCTTTCCTGTCCCGGCAAGATTTCTACAGTGAAGAGTGGCTATTTTTCCTTTTCGTGCCTTCGTTCTGAGCTCCCGCCTAGCCATGGCCATCCACAGAGTGTGTAGCGCCATGAGAGTCTGTGTTTCCATGTTGGCTCCCGACTCTGTGCTGGACCTGAAAAGAGAAGTCTTGCAACAAGAGTAACCATCGAGTTACCTGGGCATTGGTGTCCTTTGTATTGGCCATCCACAGCAGCGGGGTGTGATTGGTCACTAGGGTGAAGTCCCTCTCTGCCAGGTAGTGGTGCAAGTCCTCCATGGCCCAGATTCCCAGTCCACAGCCTTTTAGTTCTTCTCGGCTGGGGTCAGCTTCCTGGAGATAAAGAGGACCGGGTGCTCCTCCCCTTTGAACTCCTGTGAGAGAACAGCATCTAGCCTGGTCTCCAAAGTGTTGGTCTGCAAGATGAAGGAGAGGCCAAAGTCAGGGTTCCTCAACATGGTGTGGAAGGTGATGGCCTTCTATAGGTGAAGGAACACCTGCTCTGTGTCGTCCGTGCACTGCACCCGGTCCGGCTGTCCCTTTCCCGTCAGATCTGAAAGGGGGAGGCTATAGAGGAGAAGTTAGGAATGAAGCGTTGATTGTAACCCGCTAGGCCCCAAAAGGCACATACATGTTTCTTGGTCGTGGGGCAGGGGTACCCCCGGATGGACTTGATCTTTTTCTCCGGGGGGTTTCAGCAGCCCCCAGTGGCCACTGGCAGTGCTAAACGCAGTCTTTGGCCGGGCTTCTGGGGTGAAGGCAACCTGCCAATAGCCCTTGGTGAGTTCCGGGGTGGAAAAGAACCGGGCCTACCCCAGGCGCTCCACAAGATCATCCACTCAGGGGAGGGGATAGCTGTCAAACTCTGATACCTGATTGAGCCTCCGGAAGTTCTTGCACAGCCAGATCATTCCGTCTATGTGGCTCATGAACTCCTCAATGATGCCGTCCACTTCTTCAAGATGAAGGCTTGATAGATAATGCTTGAAGGCTTGATAGGCTTGATAGACTTTTTTCCTTTTTGTGCAAGTATATACAGTATAAGTATACTGTATATATGTTTACATTTATATTTACATTTACTACATTTGTAACATACAGATGTTAGCAGATCTCTAATATGATCGGTCATGCACTTAGCTCTACATGATATAGCCTCAAATATTTTAACATACTGTAGAGAACTGCAGTGAAGGCTAATAATAGACCATATTTTAAAAGCACTCCGACTTTTTTTATTGGACAACAAATCACAGTCTTCAAAATAATGTGTCAGACCTAGTAACAGGTTTAGCCCCTCCTCCATTCAATATAAAAGTTGTTTTATTTTCTCTGCTCAGAATTGCCGTGAGATTGGTCCTGAATCACTCTTAAGCAACAATTCCTAGTTCCTAGAATTTTTTAAGCTAAATAATGAGTTATCTGAGATCATTCTTAGTGTCTTTATGAATATAAGCCCTGGTCTACTGATGAAAAAGTAGCCATATTCACTGTAACAATATCCAGGCTTTGTATTTTAATATGGAAAATAAATACAGAATTGTGATCATACAAGATTCTCCATTGTTTTATACATTACAGATAGAGGCTCCATGCTAAAACTTTATCGATAAACATACTGCAACTAAACATGCAAACATTTTAACAAACATGCTAACTTTAACAAACAAAATTTGTTGTACTGAAAAACTTTTGTACTGAAATTTCTTATCTTATTTAGTTGTATGTATCCTGCTGTTATTGCAGCAATGAAGCGCAGATTGGAAAACATGGACTTTTTCTCTACTCAGGCATCTATATCAAGCCTTCTATGCAGGAGGATACGAATGGAGGCGTAAAACAATTGGAAAAATGGCCCTAACAAGCTTAGGGCCTCTTCTTTCTTTAATCAAGGCACACACATGGAGCACAAAGGGAGAAGCTGCAAATGCAATTCACCGCCACAGCTCCACAGCCTCTGTTCTCATGCGAAGCAACCCAAGCTGAAAATCAGCAGACAAACAGGATTTTGACAGCCCAGTACACTTTCAAAACTCTCCCACCCTCCATCATTTTACTTCTGTTCACTGCTCATGTAGCCAACTAACGCACAAAGCCTTGATTTGCTTTGTAACCATGATGGTGTGAAAATGTCTATACGGATTTTTTTGATGTATTTCAACTTTTATGACAAACCTAGAGGCTTTGAGGTATTTTTTTCCTACTCTAGCATCTGTTGTTACTATTTGCATACTTCATATATACGTATAATTTCTTTTGTACCTACAAATTTGAACAAAAAAAACATGAATTGAGCAGCATAAATAAAAATACACAATATGACCAAAAGTATGTGGACACCTGACCATCACACTCACATGCTTATTGAACATCTCAAATCAAATCAAATCAAATTTTATTTGTCACATACACATACATACAGAGTACGACATGCAGTAAAATGCTTTTTACGTCTGTCCAGTATTCAAACATAAAAAGGAATGGAATTAAGGGTAAAAATACAACCAACAGTGGGTAGATAAATAAAAAGTATAAACTATATAAAATACTGTATATGAAAATATATGTGAAAGTATATGTATACTGTATGCATAAATGCGTTGCATTGGCATTACAATGATTTAGTGATTGTCCTTAAAGTGTCCATGTGCAGTATGGTGTGGTATAAAGTGGCACTATGGTGTGCAAGTCCAGAGTTAAAGTGACAGTCCAGAGTTAAAGTGTAATAGTGCAAAAAAAAAAAGGTTGTGCAGAAAAAAGTGAAGATGGAGGGAGAGGTCCAGTACTAGATCCTGGGTGTTTCCTGGTTTAAACTCCGAATGGCCTGTGGGAAGAAGCTTCTCCTCATTCTCTCTGTGTTTGCTTTCAAGGAGCGAAAGCATTTTCCTGAATACAACAAAGAAAAGAATCCATTGTTGGGATGGCTGAGGTCCTTTACAATCTTCCTGGCAATGGTCCAGCACCACGTCCTGCAGGTCAGGGAGCTCGGTGTGGATGCTACGTTCAGCTGACCGCGCCACCCTCTGGAGGGCTCGCCTGTCCTGCATGGTGCTGTTCCTGAACCAGGAAGTGATGCTACCTGTCACTCTCTGGACGCTCTCAATGGTGCAGGTGTAGAAAGTCTTTAGCACCTGAGACGGTAGTTTAAAGTCCCTTAAGCGTCTCAGATGGTACAGACGCTGCCGGGCCTTCTTCACCAGGGTGTTGATGTGACAGGATCACAGGTCCTGTGTGATGTGAACACCTAGGTACCACCCTGCTGCTGCAATCCCTCCACTGGCTTCCGTTAGCTTCAAAACACTGATGCTGGCCTACAAAGCCAAACATGGACCAGCTCCCTCTTACCTCAACGTCCTCATCACTCCTCGCACTGCACCCCGCACCCTCCGATCTACCAGCACTGCTCGACTGGTTCCACCATCTCTCAGGGTAAGAGCCAAGTATACTACAAGACTCTTCTCTGTACTGGCACCAAGGTGGTGCAATGAACTTCCCCTAGAGGTCCGGACAGCTGAGTCACTGGCTACTTATTCAGGAAACACTTCAACTAGCACTTCTTTCCTTATCTTTTGCATTTAAAAAAAACAAAACAAAAAAAACACCTTTGACACTTTTTCATTGTAACTTTGAACAAATGTTTTAAACTCATGGTATCTTAAGTATGTAACTTAGTGAGACAGCATTAATGTATTCAATGTTAGAGATTTAAGCACTTATGTACATCGCTCTGGATAAGGCCAAATGCTGTAAATGTAAATGTAAATTGTCCACTCTCTCCACTGGGGTCCCATTGATGCTTAACGGTTGGTATGACCGCTCCTGCTCCATGCTGAAGTCCACTATCAACTCCTTAGTCTTGCTGACGTTCAGGAGAATATTGTTCTCTTGGCACCATCTCTCCAGGTTTTTAGTCTCCTGTAGGTAGGCCGTCTAGTCGTTGTTGGAGATCAGGCCCACCACAACAGTGTCATCTCATCACAGGTTTAGTCCCATTCTTTACTTTATTATAACCTCTACCAGAAAGCTTTCCACTAGCATGGCTGGGGAGATTTGTACTCATTTAACAAGAACTTGAGCAAGGTCAGGTACTGATATGAGGTGAGGAGGTCTGGGGGTGCAGTCAGCATTTCAGTTCATCTTAAAGATGTTGGAGTTGAGGCCAAGGCCTTGTGTAGGCCACTAAAGTTCTTTCACTCCTCTTAGTTCCAGTGAAGGGAAATTGTAATGCTACAGCATACAAAGACAAAGGAGTCCGACTTTTTTGGAACAGAGAAGAATAGAGAAGGCTCATATGAGTGTGATGGTGTCCACAAGCATTCAGCTATATACTGTATGTTTAAAAATTGAAACCTATAATGAAAAAAGTATTTTACACTATATTAAAAATATACAATATCTTTGAGTAATAGGTAATGTAGGCAATAAAATGTAAATACTCTGAAAAGTCTTCTCAGGCAAATTGGTTTCATTATTAAAGTTATTGCTTTGGAAGATTTAACACAACAATCACAGTTAAGGTGAAGGAGCTTCCAAAATATCTCAGGAACAACTTTATTAAACAACACATGCTTGGAAATAGTTATAGCAAGCAAATGCTTAAGGACTGTGACATCCAGAAACATTATCCTTTCCTGCTAGGAAAGTTATTGTGTAATTTAGATCTTCACATACAGTATGTCATCAAAGATGAAACAAACTGAAGTTAAACTTCCAGAAACATCTCAAGTATACGAATCACAGTGAGTGTGACTAATGCCTAAATAACCAGTGTTCGATTTTGATTGAAAACCAGGCCTTGATTTTATCACTACATTGTATAGACCTAATAGACTACATGTATCTCTGGGAAAATTGTCCGTAGTGTGTGATTGCGTGAGTGAATGAGAGTGTGTGTGTGCCCTGTGATGGGTTGGCACTCCGTCCAGGGTGTATCCTGAATTGATGCCCGATGAGCCTGAGATAGGCACAGGCTCCCCGTGACCCGAGTAGTTCGGATAAGCGGTAGAAAATGAATGAATGAATGAATGAATGAATGAATGAATGACTGCATGTATTTCCAAAAACAGCTGATCAATTGGAGCTGATGAAGTGTTCTGTTACAAGCTAATGTCTACATCTATGTTTAATCACTGCCCACACTGATACGGTCCAGCAAAGATTATTATTTGCTCTCTTTTATGATATAAATGTGCTTTTTCCCAGCACACAGATGAGGAAGGAGTTTCATTCAAGCGTAATTGGAACCTTGACATAATGTCGGATTCCCATCTGTAATTTGAAAGTAGAATGGAAAGGCAAAGAATGGAGGATGGCTGCAAGGGCACTAGGCTGTTAAAGATGGCCGTCATTGGCCCAGCTGCCCTTGCCCCTCTCGTATAACACTCAGAGCGAGAGGAATATCCCTTTGTTATCTTTCCGCTCTCTGTGGAAATGATCACCCTCTCCACTTCCCCATGCCCCACGGAGCCTCGAGAATGAAGCTGGCCGGAGATGGAGAATAGCTACATTTATAATTTTTCTCTCCTTCGCTCTCCATAGATTAATTTTCCAGGAAGGCCTGTCACTACACATACTAAGGAGAGAGAGAGAGAGAGAGAGAGAGAGAGAGAGAGAGAAGGGAGAAAGCGTACAAAAGGAGGGGTGGGGAGATATTGAGGCTATGGTGCAAAAGCCTTTTTTCATTTTCCTTTTTTCCCCTGCTTTTTTCTCTTTGACAGATCATTTTCATGCGGGGTATCAGGGGGTCTGGCCGATAATTGGCATGCAGATTGCTACTGATGGCGTCCTGCAACAGAAGAAAAGAGCCAGCTACTTAGAATAATGAGGCAGCCTCACTGATGGATGGCCAAGAGAAGAGGTCATACAAAATGTTTGAGACGCAATGCAAACCTGACACTCCTCCCCTCCTTACCTTTTTCCCCAATATCACCACCTTCTGCCTCATCCACTTTTCCTTTCTTCTGCATTTTATTACAGTGCTAAGCTCTCTCTCTCTCTCTCTCTCTCTCTCTCTCTCTCTCTCGCTCTCTGCCTTACTACTTCAGTTGCATGCGATCCTTTCTTTCTTTCTTTCTTTCTTTCTTTCTTTCTTTCTTTCTTTCTTTCTTTCTTTCTTTCTTTCATTTATCCTTACTTTTTCTATATCACTTCATTTGTCCTCAGTTCTCTCCCTTCTTTCTCATTTTATGTTTCTTTTAGACTTTTGCAGGAACATTGTGTGTGTGTGTGTGTGTGTGTGTGTGTTGGCATGGATCAGACACAAGTAGGCAGACAGTATATATTTAATGTCACGCCTCATTAGAGTACTGCACTTTCAATTCTGCCTGAGCTTTAATTATCAAGTGGCAATTAAATTTTTGCACGTAGTTTTTCATCACAAGAGAGAGAAAGGAGGATGAAAAGGCATATGTGCTCTTATTATTTTTTTAAGTAATGCATTTCTCTATACATGCATACATACATACATACATACATATATATATATATATATATATATATATATATATATATATATATATATATATATATATATATATATATATATATAAAACTGCATTCAGGTAGTCTTTTCTCACAAAATCTACCGCCATTGTGATTGGGAGGTTATTTATTATAGAAGAAGGATAACAGGTGTAAAAAAAATCTGTGGAGTTGCATGACACTGAGAGCATTACAAGCTAACAGTAGAATTATTTATTTGAATTTATGCCAAATTAGTTCAGCACTGAATTGTTTCTTGACCTGAAATCTTTGCTTGAATATTGATCATAGTCTCTGTAAGACATAGTCTGTCAGAAAATAGCTATTTAGTTACTATTAAAAGAAAGAAAAAAAAACTTTTATTACTTTTGTATGCTAGACAGATATAGAAAATTATGACCCAACTGTTTGAAGTAACAATATTATTACAATATTAAGTTTTCATGTAAAGGTACAGCGAACTGTAAAAATACTAACAAATAGACTGTAAATATTTGTCAAATCCAGTAAATAATTTATAAATATAATTTTGTCCTATATTTGCAACACATATCAAATGTCATGAAGTTAAAATTATTAACAGCTATTACTGTCACATTACAGCTTCCTGATGATCTTAATCTTAATCATCTTGGTTTCACAATTCGATTTCATTTGATTTCATTTTTATTTGTATAGCTCTTTTAACAGTTTCTGGAACAAAAAGTTGGAGATTTAATAACAAGTCAATAAAAAACTCCTTGTTCAATTTACGAATCTAAATACTGCTTTTGCTCTGTATTATGTTACACTGAGCTATGTGATCAACTCCTCTGCCTGACACAACATGTCTTTAATAGCAGTATTATGTTAAATATCTTTAATGCACATTACGAGAATGGTTCTCAAAACCCCGGAAGGAAAAGGTTTAATCTGTGGTTCCTTGCCATGCCTTTGGCATTAGGTGTAATTCTGTACCCTCTGCTGGGGGGAGTCGTCTTTAACCTCAGTTTGAGTTGTAGCCTGCTACAGTACATGTCAGTTAGGAATAATTATTCGCTGAATGAAGCACATAGGAACAGGAATGTTGACACACTCTGGTTCAGACTATGTGATAAAGTCAAGTGGACACAGCTTTTATTTCAAAAACTCCTACATGGAAAAGCACTTAAGTAAAGAATTATCTGGATGTCTATTCTGCAAAGGTGCTCTGATTTCCAGCTTAGCCATAATACACAAAGATTGCCTAAACTAGTAATAAAGTGGGTTTGACTGAGCAAATTCCATAATATAGGGCCAAGTAAAGGTAGCATTTATGTTTCATAAAATAGAAGAAGAAAAAGCCTTTATTTGTCACATATACATGGCAGTCAAATTAATTTTTTTTAAACAATTCCCTGTTAAGAAGTTGAGCAGGTTGATGGTGCTGGGGCCTAAACAGCCAAAATTCTGATCGGCAACCATTGCACACTATAGCATACACTATAGCACTGATGTAACATAAAAATTGGTAAAGTAGGACCTGGTAAAGTAGTTAGTGTACAGTTCAGTTGTTTAAATATAAATCGGTGGATTGAAAAATACATCCAGCATGTTGTGATGCCGCTCCACCATTTTAGACAGATTTATTTTGGAATCAGTGCTCATAGATTTAAATCTATGTATCTCAACTCAGCATAGAGTTCTGGGAGATGTGATTCTGAGCTTAGATTACTGTCTGTGTCTGTCTTAGTTGCCTACAAATACTCAGATTTCCTCCCACCATCTAAAAGCATGATGTAGCGTGGAATGGTGACTCTAAATTACTCCTTTTGGTGACTGAGTATTTTGTCATATGATGTCCTTGTGATGTCCTTGTGATGCCTACCATTTAGGGTGTATTCCTGCCTTGTACTCATTGTGCCACCACCCTGACCATGATAAACTCCTTAGCAATGATGAATGAATGTATTTGTAATAAAGGAGGATCTACTAGTTCTTACATATTATGAAACTGTATACTTTTTAGTATTTACTTTGATTGTTTAAACATTGTAAAGTGAAAATATCATACAACAAAATATTGTTTTATAACATTGTCTTTACTCAATATTATTACTTTGATAAAGATCAGCTCACATATTTTGAGTGATTCATCACATTTACTCACTCTAAATTTTTCTCAATCATTACCATTTTCTCTTAACTCTAAATAATGGATCTGTTGTATGGAATGTCTTTAACTGCTTTGATACAGTTGTATAAACTCCTTAGGTGATTGAGGGGAAATAAAAAATGTAATTTGACTAAGTTTCCTGTGGTCCGGCTTCCTGATTTTGTAATCTAACATAGTGGTTGAAAAGTTAACTGGGACCTATTCATTCAGGTTTCTATCACCGAGGTATCTGTTTCTTACACACAACGACAATAATGGCATTTTTCTGTGAACATTTATAATCATTGCAGCTAGAATGAACGATGTAGACTATCAGAAAAGAAAAACATACACACACAAGCAAACAAGCTTTCTGCTTTTTTAAATTCCTTCTTAGCTAGCAAAGTGATAAAATGTACCATGAGACACAATACACTGCAGTTGATCCATTATCCTATGGAGAACCATGGATATATACACTGTTATATTCATTAATTCCATCCATCCATCCTTTCATTCATTTATCCATCCTTTTTTAGTGACTGAGGAGGAGACTATCCCTGTGTGCAAGGTGGGGATACATCCTGTCTGGGATCCAGTCCATCATGGAGTTTTATAACAATTAAAAAAAACTATTTATAACATTAAAGTGTTGTTTCTTTCTTGAATACTGAATGTTATGATGTTAGGATTTTTTAGTGCTTCTAATAAACCTCTTGTCTATTTTTTCCTAACTGTACTGTCTGGATCTCTACAGACTCCACAAAGCAAGTGTCTGAATTTTAAGGTCAGTGAGACATTCCCAAAGAGATTGGCAATGAAATTTTGGATTTGTATTTTGTACTTGACTTGATTTTTGGAAGCTGATACCTAAACAACCTTTTGCACCTTCTGTTCTTTTGGCTGCTCCCTGTTCAGGGTTGCCACAGGGGATCCACTGCATATTTTATTTTGTACATGTTTTACGTTGGATACCCTTCCTGACACAACCCTCCCATTTTATCCATGCTTGAGCTCCCTGCCTGGGAATCAAACCCAGGCCGCTGGACCACCAGGAGCTCTTGCACCCTCTTTATGAATGATGTTATAATTATATTTATAATTCTACATTATTCCCAGACCAAGATGCCAGTAAGCAAAGATGCTTTATGAAACCCTACTGTCAGTTTAAAAGTCTGTGAATAATTGGACTGTGACTGTAATTATGAAGCAAAATGTCACCATAGATTCACACATTAATGAGTAATAATTGCTATTATAAAAAATTCACCCTATTAGGTAATTAAAAGCTTGTGGCCAAGATAAGGCTTTTGTAATGGGGCTATTGTCTTTCTCTAAGGCCAGAAGTTATTACTCCACCAGCACAGCTGTGCTGCCAACCCTGCTGGTCATTTATCTCCTCTAATCCTGAAACACTTGATCCTGCCTGAGTCAGGGTCATAGCCAGAAGTGAACAAACAGGAAACCAGGGTGTTTAAAAAAAGCCTCACTTTCATCCGGTCTTGTACGGGTTCCCTATTGCAATGTGTAATCTCACCAGCTCTTCACAACAATTCCAGACAGAAAAGCAACAGATCCATGGTTTCATTCTTCAAGCTCTAGCGAAATGCTGTGTACAGTACACAGCAGATCAAAGCCTTAATTGAAAAATAATTATGGGCACTTAATCATGGGAAGTGGCATGCTAATTGAAGCGACAAAAAAAAAAAACAAGGCGCACAGTGGAGGCCCTCCGAAAGGCAGCAGAAAGAGGATATTGTGCGAGCTGCAGCCTTTAATAAAACGTTCGTCTTCAATCCCCTATTGTCTCCCAGATTAAATTGGAGAGGGGCCATTAGTGGAGTTAATTGGCTCTCTAATTTAGATCTGGCCTGGCTGAATGCATAATGGATGGGAGCTGCAATGTCCCATGATGGGCTCACTCTGTCACTCCCTACTGCTGGACCCTGATTGGTTAATTGCTTAGGAATCTGCAAAGTTTGTGACCCATCCTTCAAAAGAGAGAGCATTTTGGCATCAACTAGCAACTTTATGCTCTCCGGCACGAAACGTTCTCCTCTCCTATGAATTTGTTTCATTTGTTTAAAAAACTTTTAGACTGTTTAAGACAATGTGTAAACATCCGTGTCTTTATTGTGATCACAGAGTAATCACATCTTTGACTATTGTTCACACATGTTTCTCATGAGTGTCTCACAGTGTGTTCTGCATACCTCTTGGATGCTAATTCAATCAATATTTAATTTCCTTGCAGGGATTAATTAAGTTCTATTCATTTCTATCTTAAATTACTCTCTATGTGTTCTCTCATCTCTGAATGTCCATATGGGTTTCCTCTGGGTTTTGTGATTTCCTTTAGCATGTGTGTGAATGTGCATACAGAGCGCTCTGTGTCCCATTCGGGTGTCCGTGTGTTCTAGAGATGGGCTCCACATCCATCGTGACCTTTACCAGGATAAAGTGTTTGCTGAAGATGACCAGATGAATGGCTGTTTCTAATTTTTAGTCATCTTGTGTCTCATAAGGCTGTTTGGTATGTTAAGGTAAAGTTACATAGTAACTCTGAGTCACATTTGCAGCTTTTGAGATAAGAGTTCTTTGTAACCAGTTACACCAGTTGAACTTAAAATTAACTGTAGACTGGTGTGAACAAATCTTCCTAGATGAAATTAGCTGCCCGACTGGGTGTAATTCAGAATACGATACAGCTCGAGTATGGTTCACTGCAGTTGTCCTAAACAGGATAAAGAGATAAACAGTAAACCAAATATCAGATTAAACACTGACACAAACAGGATGTGACACTACAATCAACTAAAATTTTTTTCATTTCCATTTTTTGTGGAAAGATGTTTTAAATATTTAAGGGCCCTTAGCTTATTGAAGTTCTAGCATGGAAACCATTCTGGAAATGAAATACTGTGTTGTAGGGATCAGGACAAGTAAAAACTCTTACTAGTTTTAAATATGGCAGTTTTTTGTTTGTTTTTTGTCAATTTCTTTGTTTGATTTTTCCCCTAAGAATGTAGTTTTTAAATAGTTGGAATTCTGGATCCAGTGATTCAGAGCACTTGGCTCAGCTCAGTACTAAGAACCATTTCTTATGACTCCCTAAGAATGATTCTTATGTATGTATCATTTTTCCTTAGAACCAGCCACAATGATGTTTTTCCCTGAATCTTGCTTAAATTGTTCACAGGTTGTACAATATTTTCAACATTTTTATTACCATTTATTACCACATTCCTAATTTACTATATACCTGTGTATATATAATGTTCCTTTGCTTAGTACTGATATTAATTTCTTTAAGAACCAAGGGTGGAAATTTTAAATTTCAATCAATTGTATTCAATTATTTTATTAATAAAGTATCTATCTATCTATCTATCTATCTATCTATCTATCTATCTATCTATCTATCTATCTATCTATCTATCTGTCTGTCTGTCTGTCTGTCTGTCTGTCTGTCTGTCTGTCTGTCTGTTTGTCTGTCTGTCTATTGCAGGCATCACATTTTTTAAGAATCTGTGTCTCCACAGTTACAAGCATGACAATTTCAATAGTAGCAAAATGTGCTGTATGTATCAGAACTGAAGCAAAAAAAGTTTAAAAGTTTAAAAAACAGCAATATTGACTAAGGATTGAATAATTAGGGCATTTTTATTAAGCAGACGTTTTCCTACTTCTAAATATTACATAATTCATTTTACAATTCTAGATAGTCAAAAAATAAAAACAGTGAACAATTGTATTGTATTGTTAATTTGTAACTAGTTTCAGTCTCGTAGCAGTTGTATAATTTGGATTTGGAGTGCATGTGTGTGAGTCGGCTCCCAGTGTATACTTGAAAAAGCCTACTGAATGACTATTTACTGTCCCAGTCAAAAATAGAACAATTTTCACCAAAAGATGGTCTTTTGGTCAGAGTGACCTGCTTCTGAAAATACACGAGGAACATAGAAAGCCTCTCAATTTATAGTTCCATATAACCAGCTGATCCTCTCAGTATCATCAGTAGATGTGTCCTGTATTTTCTAGGAGTTGTTCTGGATGTTTTATTGGCTTCTGGTGCTGCTAAAGTGCATAGTGACTTTTACTCAAGCTCAGATGTGATGATGGCAAGCAGAAAGCAGTGGCATTATGGAACATCAGAATGGACACCATCTGAAATACAGAACAATCACAAAGTCTGGGAAGAAAAAAGTGAATAGATTTGTGTGTTGCCAAGCAAAATATTCGCAATAATCCTATATACTGGTTTTATTGCCAGTCCATATTCAATGAGAAGCCACCAGGTCCTGAAATAAAATCATGCACTACTTAGAGCTACTTATAGAGAAAGGAAAATGCACTCCTTGTTGCCATGTGCCCCCTGTTCTGTAATGGCTGTGCCCTCTAGTGGAAATGGAGTGGTAATACAAATGACTCTGTGAGTATTGTGAGGAGAGTCATTAAGGAAGTAGGACGCATGTCTGCAGGTGAAGGGCTCTAAATGCCCCCCATTTGTCACCATTTTCCCAGAGATCCTTTCATCTTGATCCTCTCTCTGCTGCCTCACTAATGGATGTCCAACAGTGATTGCAGGTGCCCAGAGTATGAGAGTAAGAAAGGACACACTGAATCTTTAGGCCAGAAACTTTTTTTTATTTCTCTTTGTAGGGGTATAAGGTGTAGCAGGACAAACAAGCAGCAACTGCTGAAAGTGTGGCAGAAGGCGGGATGTGTGTTGTCGTGTGAGAAATGGGGAAATGTATGATTCAATATTTAATCTCATTCTGAGATGAATTGACACCGATAAGAGAGCCAAGGTAACCTGTTCTGTTGACAGAGTGATAAGAACAGGTACAGTGTTCACTGTATGCACAGGACCTGATCCTTCTGCTTTGAGGTTTCTGTGTTCAGCTTTTGTAATTACTCAGCTAAAGGGAAGGGCTACTTTTTTGGCTTCAGTTACCCCTGAAAAAGATCAATTTGATCATTCAGAATTTGTACTTCACTTGGAGGAATGGATCTAAATGGTCATATACTGTAATAATAGAGAACCTGTTTCCTTGTTTTGATCCTAAATAAGGGAAGAAGGAAAATTTGCCTTTTTGCTAATTCTCATCAACAAACCAATGGACAAATCCACATTAAAACATGTTAAAATATACAATAGTGACAATACTGTGAACCGGTTAAGAGAATTTGAATGTTCTCTAATAACATACGAAAAAACTGATTATTAAAAGACGGAAATCTTTCAGAATGTATTATTAGATATTATCCAAGAAACTCTTCTAAATGAACATTATATGACTAAGCGTTTGTGCACAACTGACCATCACACCCATATGTGCTTGTTAAACTTCGCATTCCTGATTTACTTGACCATTGCTATTCTAATCATCTCTGCTCTTCTGCAAAGGCTTTCTGCTAGATTTTAGAATGTGGCTGTGAGGATTTGTGTTCATTCAGCCACAAGCACATTAGTGATATCAGACACTGATTTTAGGTGAGGAAGACTGAGGTACTGTCAGGGTTTCAGTTCAGATCAGGTGTTCAGTGGGATGAGGTCAGGGCTCTGAGCCGGTCACTTGACTTCTTCAACTTCAGCCTTCACACGCCACGTGTCTTCATGGAGCACGCTTTGTGGTTTTGTCATGCTGGAAAAGCTTTTGGGCTTTTTTTATATGTCCCAACAAAGACATCCTAGTCAAGTATGTGCTTCTAACTTTGTGGCAACAGTTTGAGGAAGAAATACATATGGATGTGATATTCAGGTGTCCACAAAATTTTGGCCGTATATTGTATTTAAACATTTTTTTATAAAGTTGCATTATTAGCTATAATTTGGAGTCCTTTTCCAGCTACCAGTTTAACCAGGTGTTCACTTACTTTTAGCCAAATAGTGTGTTTAGACCAATGTTTAGAGTTTTTAGCATAAAATCAACTACAGTATTCATATTGATTGAGAGAAATTGATACACTGTTATTATTATTATTAGTCGTAGTAGTAGTCATAGTAATAGAAATAGTTTCCATGTATTTAATTGAATCTAATCATTTCTTCTTTTGATGATGAAAAACTAATTTAGATCTTATTAATTTAGATATCTAATTATAATTAGAATTAACCTCAATAATATCTAAACATGAGCCATAATACCATAATATTGTGATATTTTGGTATTATGGCTCATGTTTATGTTTTAAATCGATCTCTCCATGATTCAACCCTCATCACTGACTGTTTATCTCTTTGTGATATTTTCACTAACCAGGATTCATAATGCGGATGCTAGCATTGTTACTTCACAGTTCTGGGTTCGATCCTGAGCTCAGGTCATGGTGCGGGTTTGGAGTTTTGCTTGTTCTCTGTGTTTTCATGTGCATTTCCTTATATATATATATATATATATATATATATATATATATATATATATATATATATATATATATATATATATATATATATATATATATATATATGGTGCCTTGGTAATGCCCTGGTGTCCCATCCAGGGTGAAAACACCTAACTTGGGCCAATGTTACCCGGATTGTTTGGGGCAATGTTACCCGGATTGATCACCAATCGTCACCAGGATAAAGTATTTATTGATGCAGAATGAATGAATGAAAGAATGAATGAATGCAGTGTCACAGCTGGTCATTTTGCCGTTTCACACCTCAATCCAGTGTCTCTCTGCTGAAACAGCTGAGCATTCTGCTGATAATCTGTAGAAACTGATAATGGGTCTAAAGAAACATAAGTCTAGCCAGCGGTGATGGTGGTGTTAAACGAATATGTCATGTGATGTGGGTTTTTTTATTATAAGTATATTACAAACTAAGTATATTACAAACATCTCTCCATTAGCTGTAAAAGTCATTCACTCTTCAAATGTAATATCATCCATAACACTAATGAATCCTATTAACATGTAAGTCATTGTTTACCAAACATTAATGAGAGGTTTAATCACAAGGTTGAACTTTTGATCTTTGGAGCATAACAATTTCTCGGAACGTTGCTGGGAAATAGCGCATGATCCGTCATTTGTGTTATGCTCTTGTGAGTGAGTAATGTAGTATCGACCAGCACTGGTTTCAGTTCACAATTATGACATGTGTTTACATTTGTTACCTGAGAAGAAACATTGCTTTTTGCCATCTATGTAGCTGAAATGACTCAATTCCCCATTTAGCCAGCAAACATGTTTTTCTCATTATGCTATGTAAAATAATGAAAAAACAGTGTCATTGTTTGCTATTACATTCCTATATTCCTTTAGTATTAATAATCTAAGCTTAATTCAGTGTTAATAATACAGGAAAAAAGATACATCGATTGTAAGATGTTGTTATATAAAAATGAGAAAAACTTAACCAGTTATAAATGGTTATAAAAACAGTTTCCAAATGAAATAAAAAATAGCAAGCAGGACTTAAAACCAATGAGTCCACAAGTTTCTGTGTAAAATGGTGAAACAGCAATTTCAAATACTCTCAGAATACAACTAGATTATTTTTGTTGATCTGTATTCATTATATATCCTGAATTTACTCTACAAACCCTTTCATTACAGCATATCTTTCAAAATGCATGATTTGTGCTGATTTGTTTGTTTTCATAAAGGAACAAAAATGCAGACAAGAACTATCACAAAAGTAGAAACTTCCACCCCATTAAAGTTACTTCACACTTTTGCTTATCTACGTTTCGATACGGTTTCATGTTCCGTGTGCAGCCTTTATTCTAACCGTTACCCCAGAAGTCCCACCCTGTCCCTGATGGAGGTGGAAAAACACACAATCTGAAGAGAGGTGTAGTCATATCTAAGGTCAACTCCATCAGAGCTAGAACATTTGTGTAGACTGAGGTTGAGCATAGCAGCAGCCGTGCTAGTTTGTGGTTTTGTTTGTACAACCTTCGAGGAGTGTGAGCAGACACCATGGCGGTGACATTATGCCAGGTGATGGGCTTTGTGCTGGGCCTTTTGGGGCTGGGGGGCATCATTGCTGCTACAGCCATGGACATGTGGAGTACGGAGGATCTGTACGACAACCCCGTCACATCCATCTTCAGCTATGCGGGCCTGTGGAGGTCCTGTGTAAGACAGAGCTCGGGATTCACTGAGTGCAGACCCTATTTCACCATTCTGGGACTTCCAGGTAATGTTTCATGTTTGAATTTTGATATTTTTATAAATGTATATTGTTTGACGTAATGTATATATCAAAAGAAAGTAGCTAACTAAACGAAAGAAAATGTACGCCAGGTCACTGATTATAGTTACAAAGTGTGAAATTAAGTGAAAAAAGAAAAATATCTAAAGAAAAGAAAAATCTAAAGAAAAATAAATATCTTATATTATATATATATAAATATATTATAATAAATATCAAAATATTAAAGTCATTTTAAATTGCAAATCTACCAAAATAATCTAATTTTAGAAAATGACACAGAAATGCCTTCAAAAACAAACAAACAAAAAGATAAAAACATTGCATTTGTAGAAATAAAGAAAACTGATCCTGGCACGATGCCTCATGTTGACACCATTAAGCAATGAAAAATTACACCATTAAGTGTTAAGGAACAAAGACACACCCTTAATGGCTCAGTTGCGGAAATAGCCACCCAAAATTGTCACCCCATACCTGAATCTGGGAAAGGCACACAATTTTGTACAAACATGTGATATGAGCATTAGAAGCTGATAAGAAGCTGTTGTTCCGGTTTCAGCCAAGAGCACAGGGGTGGGCAGAGACTGGACAGATGAGCATCAGTGATAACTGACAAATGGCTGCGTTAATGCTACAGCTAATGGGCTTCATGTTATCAATATTAGGGACATTTTTGATCAGTTCCGCAACAGCTATGGACATGTGGAGTATTGAAGACCGTGCTTTTACTTTAGTAACCAGTATTTTTGCATACTATGGCCTGTGGCACTCATGTATAGGGACAGCGTACGGTACCACACAATGTCGGCCATATTTCACTATTTTAGGCTTGCCTGGTGAGTAAAGAAAAAAAAGACAAGTGAATAAATATCAAAAGGGTATAGTCAAGAGGATATCAAATTAAAGGTGTAATTTTATGTTAAACAGCATGTGCTTGTTTTCTGGGTGTGATAAGGCGTTTTCTTTTGTTTCATGTAAAGAATTAAAATGCTTAAATAAACATCTCTAAAACTGCGACTACTTTAGAAATTGCTTTTGTCTCTGGAGCTTAAACAGTTCACTAAAATATGGACACAAAATAGCAGAAATGTCCTTGGGGTAAATTATATTAATTGTATTATATTTTAACCATTATATACAATTTATGTTGCACAAAGCAGCACAATAGTTTCTGCTATATGATGTATAGAGATGTACTATAATTACACTTAGTATTGTAATATTAATTCTTTTCCGTCTTTGTCCATTGATTGAACTTCAGGCCTATTCCAAGGAGTGAGAGCACTTATGATTGTGGGCATCGTTCTTGGAGTAATCGGCGCCCTCATTGCCATTTTTGCCCTTAAGTGCCTCAGAATGGGCAACATGGAGGATCGTGTGAAAGCGACCATGACTCTGACTTCAGGGGTCATGTTTGTTATCGCTGGTGAGAAATGTTTATTTCCCCTCATCAATATTTCATTCTTCCAGCTATAATGAATTCATAAATTGTTAATGCATGATACATTTTCTACTCTCCAGGGATTTGTGCCATTGCTGGGGTTTCCATCTTCGCCAATTTGATTGTGACCAACTTTGCGCTCACTACCTTTACCTCACCTAATGGCTTGGGTGTAGTTGGTTCTGGTCTTGTTGGATCACCGCTTACTCCGAGGTAGTAGAACGACACAAACTGAACTGTACAAAAACCCCAGTATTCATACATTCATTATAACATCGTTATTACTGATGTGTCTGTCAGATACACGTTCGGTTCTGCCCTGTTCGTTGGTTGGGTCGGTGGCGGTGTTCTGTTTGTTGGTGGTATCTTGCTGTGTTTGGCCTGTCGTGGACTGATGCCAGAGAAACGGTGAGTTTGAACTCCAGTCACAGTAATCTCTTTAAATTCCTCTTTACTGCAACACATATTTAACATTACACAACAGTGAATATTGATTATTTATCTTCATAGTTATATTAACTGTGTAATAATCTTTGGTTTAAGCTATGAAGGAACGGCGTACAAACCTGCAACCCAAAGTGGCATCTACAGGTCAGAAGGCTATTCCAAGAACCATAACAGCTCCTACAAGGCTCACAGCATGGACGGCAGACCAACCAACCAACGATTTGACTATGTTTGAAACTTGCTAATAGGCGTAAGTGACCATGAGATATTAATACAGCCAGATTAAAGTGAAACAGACACAACACAATGCCCAAAGCAATATGCATGTAATAGTAATTACTGTAGAATCAGTTCAGAATAATTCTATAAAAGAGAAGAATTTATAAAACACATATACAAATGAAATAGAATAGAGTTTAAAATCTCTGCTAGAGAGAAACCTTTTGGACATTTAGGCTGAAGTCTAAGCAGAAAACGGATTCCGCCCATGTTGAAAAGAGTGTAATGATGGTTTTACACTGATTTGTAATGATTTTAGGTATTTTCTACTGTTCTTTATTCTGGTTGTGTTTTTCTGGGTAACTAGTTATTTTATCAAAGGTTTTTTTTTTGTAGGTTTCTATTTTGTTTATGTTATGCCAGTTAAAATGTAAGCCTATGAACTTAGAGCTCGACAAGGGTGCATTGGATCTTGATATAAGTTTTAGGACTTTGCGGTTTAGTATGTTTTCTTTTGTGCATATAAACTGCACGTTTTTTTACTTGCTTTACAATAGTGCATTATTTAAACTGTTCACATATTACAGTTTCATAACATGTTATGGTTTATTTCTGTTGTACTGTACTTCTACTTATTGTACTTGGTTATACAATAGTGTATTGTTGTTCTGAGTTGTTTGGCCCACATGCATCATATTGTCTAATGCTTTTCGTCATGTGGGAATCTGTCATGTGGGACAGACGAAGTGTGGCCGGCTCTTTCCTTATTTACCATATGATATGTGCGATCTTACTTACTAAGTTTCAATTAGATAACAATATTTTCTATTGCTAAAATAAAGCTATACAAACTTTCACTTGTTTCACACTTTATTTTCAGCAGCTATTTACCACTTACATAAAATATGTACTTAAAATGTGTAACACCTGTTTATTACTAAATTGAGATTCTTATGAAGCATAAACATTTTGAAACATATTGCAATTCTATGTTTCAGATGCAAAATTCTTCACAAAATTCTACACCACACATGAATAGAAATGTCTATATAAGTATGTCTATAAAATATCTATATACTCTAAATAATAAAAAGACTGAAATAGTTTTTGTCTCCAAATAAAAGCCAAAAGTCTTTGCAGTCTAGGTAACTTCAAGGTGGGAGTTATCAATCAGGGCTTATTTTTGACTGAAAACAGTGAAATCCTTTAGTGATGAAAGTGTCTCTTACCTGAGAAACAGCACGTGTTACATTTGTCACATTCTACAAAATGAACTCCTGTATTTTTTTTTATTTTTTATTATTATATTCTAGCATCATTGCATCTTTTTTCTTAAAGATTTTTTTAGTATATGAGTTCTCTATTTTTGTCTGTATTACAATAATTATTAAGTCATAAGTTCAGGTTTTGTTTGCAAACACATTAATCAGAGACATTAACAGATCAAAACACTAGCACATATAAAAGCTGCATTATTATTATTATTATTATTATTATTATTATTATTATTATCATTATTATTATTATCATTATTATCATTATTATTAATAATGATAATAATAATAATGATAATAATAATAATAATAATAATAATAATAATAATAATAATAATAATAATAATAATCCTACTAATAATAATAATGTTCATGCATTTTTTATTTATTTTAATTAATTTTTTTATTCATATGAATTCACTTGAAATCTGTACACTCTAAACCCAGATTTTGTGTTAATGAAACATTTTAAGTGGTCATTACTTATTCTTTGTCGGTTTTTAAAAAAACGTTGTCACTACTAATTCAAATTAGTTGTTTGCACTCGTCTTCTTCTTCTTTCGGCTTTTCCCTTCAGATGAAATATTGAGTGCAATGATCATGTTAAGCAGAGACAACTTGGTATGTTACGCTTCTGTAAGAGAGGGGAGAGGAGGGGAGAGAAGAAGAGGGGAAGGGAGAGGAGGGGAGAGAAGGAGGAGGGGAGAGGAGGAGAGGAGAGGAGAGGAGGAGAGGAGAGGAGGGGAGAGGAGGGGAGGAGAGGAGGAGGAGGGGAGGGGCCTGAAACAGGTCAACGTGACAATGCGCTTTCTGGTCCTCGGCGCACAAAATGTGGATTTTTGAAAGCACTTTGAAACGGTGAGTGTAAATAGTCTAATATATAGAAATCTTTCTGACAATAAATGATTACCCTAAAACCGATGTTAGTTAAATGTTAACTTAGTGTAAATGTGACGATGGATGCTAGTTTTTTCTCTCATTCTCTGTCCATTCACAGTAACATGAGCTATTTCTGCCAGGTCACATTTAATAACGTTAGCCAGTGTTATATGTTCCCAGTTACAACGTTTGTATTTCACTGGCATAAGTTTTTTTCTGTTGGTTCATATAAGCGTGTATGCATGTACACGTGCTTGTCGCTAATGCTAGCATATGTCTCTGGTGTATTTTTTGTCGGCTCATACTGTATAAGCGTGTGTAAGTTATGCATGTACGTTACACACTAGCATATGTCTGGGGTATTGAAAATAACCGTTCAAAAAAACGTGTTTCTTAAAGTTTCTTTCGAAACTTTTATTATTTTGTGTTTGTTTGTAGTAGAAACTTAAACTGTTTAAAAGATGTAGTCATTAGCAGATGTTCATTAACGTTTTACAGTGAAAGTGATTTTCTAATCTAAACGTTTTCTTATGCTCTGTTTTCACAGGTTCTTTTGAAGATGCAGTGGAAGTTTTGTGAATTTATATGTGACAAAGAGGTTACCTATCTCAGGCATCATCGGGCATCAAGGCAGGATACACCCTGGACGGAGTGCCAACCCATCGCAGGGCACACACACACACTCATTCACTCACGCAATCACACACTACGGACAATTTTCCAGAGATGCCAATCAACCTACCATGCATGTCTTTGGACCGGGGGAGGAAACCGGAGTACCCGGGGGAAACCCCCGAGGCACTGGGAGAACATGCAAACTCCACCCACACAAGGTGGAGGCGGGAATCGAACCCCGACCCTGGAGGTGTGAGGCGAACGTGCTAACCACTAAGCCACCGTGCCCCCCTTCTTATTAAATTAATATATAAAATTAATTAATTAATAAAAGTAGTATAATTTAAATTATGAGACATTAATAGTTATTTTATAAAACACGCTCAAAAATATTAGTAATGTGAACTAATGAATTTCAGTAAAGACTATTAATGTAAACTTGATTTGTCTATCACATGACTTGAGATTCTATGTTCAAACAACTTAACTTATCCTGTGTAAAAACTAAAATGGTTTCGTGCAACGGGTTTCCTCGCAAATTTCTAGTAATGTCAACTAATTTGGGTTAAGAGTGTAAGTGCTAATTAAAGAAGGCAAGTGACAGTTTTAAGACTTAAAACTTAGACTTAAACTTAAATGAAGAAATTGAAGAGTTCATTTAAGAACATTAAAGCCCTTCACCATGCTCCTGCTCTGCTGGCAGCTGAGCTCCATACGCTAGTGCCTGAGGTGACGGCCACGTCTGAGCTTCTGCGCCCGGTTGTGGGTGGCACAGCGAGCTCCTCAATGGATGATAAGTCCAGGTCACTCTCTTCATCAGACACCTGCAGAGAGAAATACAACTGTATCATGTATGATTCAGCCACAATGACACTCTTAATTCACTAAACTGATTAGCTTTTCGGCTTGGTTAGGATGAAACTAGCACAAAGTCTTCCTTAAATGCAATGCAATGTACTAGTAAAAATGATGTGTACCAGTTGTGAACCAGGACAATTCGCTGAATTTATAATTTAACTGAAACAAAGGTTACAAACAAAAGCATTTTTTCCAAACATACATTCCACGTCCTATTCCCAACACACTCACAAGCATACGAAAGAAAAGGCATTTGTGTGGATGAATTTTCAAACTGTGCATTTTGTGTGATGTTTACTAAAAAAACTGCATTTCAACAATATAGCTAAATGCTATTAGAACATGAGGGTTCATTTTCTTTAATGGTATTGTTGTGTTTTTCTGTACCGCCTGTTGTTTGATGATGGAGGGTCGAGGTGAAGGTTGAGAGGCTGGAGGCAGGACTCGTATTCCTCCTACAGGTTTTTTTGTGATGCTCAGCTGCTTTTCTAAACTTCTTGCCAGCGTTTGAACAGCGTTCGAGACCAAAGAGAACAGAGAAGGTAGGTGAGCTTGACACTCCTACAAGCTATGAATGAGTGTCTCATAGAACTGACACAACCTGCTCTATCTCTAGTTCTCCCACCATGTGGTTTTTGTGTGTCTGATTCATCTGAATCATTGCTGTCTGACCAGCTGAACTCATGTTCTGCTCTCTGCTGTTCCTTTGTTGATGTGAGGTGGACAGAGGTGGACGGTTTGTCCCGGGAGCTGGTGATATAGGCGCTGTCCTCGCCTGACTCGTCATCATCGTCCTCTTCTGAGCTGAAGGGTGGAGTTCTGAGAGAAGGAAAGCATACATTAATCACACATCAACATTTTCTGATAAGCAAAGGGAATATTGACCAAAGCCTGGCATGTATGACGTGTGTGAGGTGAAACACAGCACATTTTCCTCAGTGATCCGATACTATATGGGGTTTTCGATAATATATAAAGCGCGTTGTTTTAGATGGACCTGACAGCTGCTAAACTTTGGAACAAGCTGCAACAAAATGGTGAAAAGATAAATACAAAAAAGCCTGCCTTTCATAATATTAACACCAGATGGCAGCATTAACATGTAATAATGGTGTCCTTTTATACATTTTATATTTACATACATTTTATGACATTTTTAGAGGCAGCAAGTGAGACATGAACAATGAAACAATATAAGAATGTAAACAGTAACTAAGTAGTTATCTGAATTATTTACTTTATTTGTTTTGTATTTTGCACAAAGTGCCCGTCTACGAGTGAAGGCTCAGATAAGGTTGCTATGAAATGTGGAATATAAAATCATTCAAATATTTCCCTTTTTTGTTCATTTGTTCACCCTCTATTCTGCTCCATTTCAATCTTGTATATTATCCTGATCAGGGTCACAGCCTTTTCATAATGCTTAAGCATTCTTAAACTTCTCTTTTAATCTACATACTCTTTTGTTTATTTGTCCTCTAATGCATTTCACACCTTCCTCTGCTCTGCCTTCTCTTATTCTTTTACTTTTCTTTATTTTGTTGAGATGAAGTCTACCTTCATGTCAATCACATAGGGCATGCATATAACACTGATATGGTCATTGAGCACACCGTTGTTAGGGTTTTGCTGCAAGTAAACACTCTGTGGACATCAGGACTAGCAATGAATGAAAATTTTGATCATTTGCTGTCACTTTGCTTTTCAGTCTGATGTAAATCTTTAGCTAGATAGAATAATATTGTCAGGCAGGACGGTAACTTGCTCACCTTTTTTTCTGTGAGTGGATGAGTGTTTCTCTGTCTCTGAGCTGTTTAGATAGAGACTGAACCTGCTGTGTCAGCGAGTGCACACTAGAAATAGTGCTTTCCTTTACAGACAAGGCCTTCTGCAGCCTGTTGTTTTCACTTTCCAGCTACATTAAGCACATACACAGTCACTAATTATCACAGCAATTTGAATCTTTGTGATAGAACACTAGATATGTTTTCTTGTAATTCCTGGCAGCTTCACAAATCACATACAATCATGAACTCTCACCTTCGCTTTCTCCTGCTGGTGTCTGTTCTGCAGCTCTTCAATTTTCTTCTTCAATTTATTCTTCTAAAAGACAGAACATTCTAGACGTGATCATCTAATCTTACCATGCTGAAAATTAAAGGTTGTAGCTCATGTAAGAATCCCAGTAACTGTAGCACCTTCTGGAAGAGCCCTAAGAACTCCCCAGCCAGGTGGTTGATGATAACCTGCCAGTGGCTCCTGGCTCAACACTTGTCTCTCAACCTACTAAAGATAGGGATGTTGACTGACTGGTAAATTAAACACGGCCTAATTACTGCCAATCTCTTACTCAACCTGAACTCAAGCTCACACTCCCTCAACTAATTATTCATAAACAAGACCACAAGATACACAGATTTCTACATTTGGGAGAGTTTCCCTTTTTTTTTTACCTGGAGGGGTATTTTAATCTGCATGCATTTCACCATTTTCCTTCAAATTTGCATCAATTTTTTTTTTTTAAACAGAAGAGAGCACAGCAATCAATATGAAAACAAACCATCTGCTCCTTCAGCTCTCTCTCTCTGATCCTCCATTGTTCTTTCTCAATTTCATTCTGACCTCTTAGATTAGACATGTTTCTCTCTCTGCTCTCCAGCTCATGTAGTTTCTGTGCACACAAAACAACATACACAACGCTAAATGATTTTAGAGTAATAATGTAATAACAAATATGTGAAAATGACCAAGCCTATTAGAGCTGCAACTAACGATTATTTTTTCTGTTGACTACTCTAAAGATTATTATTATTATTGTTGTTATTTTTTTGCTTAATCTAGTGTTCTTTTTTGATTAACAAGTAACTCTTTGCCAGCCTATTTATCTATATATTCACATACACTAATAGATTACAGCGAACTGTTAATGTAAATCTAGTAGTTAATTTTAAGTTTATGTTTGCATAAACAACTTCCAACAACCAGTTCATGTGAATTAAAAGTTAAAGTTTGCCTTATCGTCTGCAAAGTTATACAGTATATGTTTACAGTTTATACCGTTAGCAATTAGGATTAACATTATTCCCTAGCATATATTAATTAATTCTTGACCAAAACACAGCAGGTAAGAACGCAACAATTACTCCCAAAACTAATTGTAATAATAAATACTTACAAAGATGCCTTGTCCTTTTGAGGTCGGAGAGCGCCAGGATGTTTTCTTCTGAGGTGCGCGTGCATTGCAGTTGTGCTGCCATGGTACGCCATTTCGGTGCTCTAGGAAGCACTAAGAGCACTAAGAATCTTAATGAATACAGGACCAGACCAATAACGGTTCTGTCAATTAGGATCTGAGGATATGTGTCTCCATCTATGGCCTGTAATGTGTAAATGCTCCAGTATGCGACACACTTACAGCCTCTATGGAGATGATCTTGCTTTTTATTTGCTCAAACTCCTGGTGAAGAAGCTTTCTCAGGCCGTTAATTTCATCTGGAAACGTCCCTTTCTCCTCCTCTTTGCATCTCTCCATTATCTCCCGGTCTGATGCTTCTCTTCTCCGCTGCTCCTAAATCTCCTGTAGAATATATACAAATATGTATGCGACCGCATGATAAAGGGTACAGTTCTCTAGGGCTGGCTCAAACCCACATCTGCCTCTCTCTCTGCACCAAATGGGTTTAAAATCTGCATGAAAAATTGTCTGAAATTGACTGTAATTCAGTGTTTTAATGTTTAAATGACTCCATGCAGTGAACACATACCCTGCTCATAGTCTGTCTGCAGATGTTTCCATTGTAAACGGTTTTAGTTTGTTTTAAACAACACAATAATGGAGACACACTAACTAACTCTAAAGCTAATCCTGACACTTTATTGTATAGCCTACAACCTAACGGTAAAAGCAATGCTAAGCTACATGCTAACAACGTTACATTTACCAGGAGTCTGTGCAGCCAAGTTATTTTCCTCTAATAGCTATTATCCTATTATCGAAAAAATATCTTTTTATACGGACGTGTCTTATTAACGTTATGGACAGTTTATGAAAACGGGGGTATAACGTGAATAAATATATCCTCTGGCAGCCGAGTGAAGTTTATACCTGGATAACTTACTGCACAGCTTTGTGTCTTCCCTCAGCTCCGGCTCTCTTTCAGCCCTGCTGCTCTGAGAAAGCAACAGTAAAGTTTTACAGCTAAGCATTCGAGTTTAAATGTAAAACAGCAGGGTGTTACATCAGGAATACAGGAAACAGCCGGTCAAGGAGTTTTAGTTCCAATTTTTTTTTTATTGAATACAAAAGTATATAAACAACAACGGCAAATAATCATTCTACAAGAGTAAATAGTATAAATGACAGGCTTAATACAGCATAAGTAATAGAATATTTAGAAAAGACAAAATAAATAAATAAACAATTGAAAAATGAACTTGCATGAATTTAAATAAAGCATAAAAGAAAAGAAAAACAAAAAGAATTAAGGGCAGTATCACAATCAATCAAAGATATAGCAGCTTCTTATCACTCTGACCTCTCATCTTATTAAGGGCTTTGGAAAAACATTTTAAGTCATTTTTGAAAATAGTAAGTAGTGGGGGGGATTTAAAGAATCTACACTTATGGATGAAATATTTTGCTAAAATAACAATATTATGAAGCAAAAAAGAATTAACACAACAGTCTTTGGGTAACGTAAATAGAATAGAGCTTAAAATCTCTGCTAGAGAGAAAACCTTTGGACTTTTAGGCTGAAGTCTAGGTCTGAGCTTCTGCGCCGGTCTGAGGGTGGCGCAGTGTCACTCTCTTTATCAGACACCTGCAGAGAGAAATACAACTGTATCATGTATGATTCAGCCACAATGACACTCTTAATTCCTTAAACTGATTAGCTTTTCGGCTTGGTTAGGATGAAACTAGCACAAAGTCTTCCTTAAATGCAAACGCCCCTAACCCAAATGGGTGTCACCCCTGTTTTGATAGCTCCGCCCCCACACATACATACGTAACCCAGGCAACTATTATGGCGGAACCTCCTGGGGCAGCTGGCCGGGGGGATATTTTTATCAATAAATTTACTCAATGAGTAATACTATGGTAATACAAATGTGTTTTTGTAGTACTGTGAGTTGTACCTTGAAAGGTTTAGCTCCGTTTTATGCGGAAGACGTTCAGTTCTCTCCACCGCTGGAAAGCTGATCCTATATTAACACGGTTCCTGCTTCTTGCCTTATCGTAAGCCTTTTTTCGCTTTTCGTTTTTATCCGCCATGTCAATGTTTCAATCGCTTTATGCTAATGTCAGACATCCGCTGCATATTGAAAAGACACGTCCCTTTCTGCTCATTGGCTATACGTTTGTTTTGTTAGTAGGCCCGAGTCAGTTTTCTGAAGCAGTTCTCAAACAACGTGCACCCCACCTTTAAGCATTCTTAAACTTCTCTTTTAATCTACATACTCTTTTGTTTATTTGTCCTCTAATGCATTTCACACCTTCCTCTGCTCCGCCTTCTCTTATTCTTTTACTTTTCTTTATTCTGTTGAGATGAAGTCTACCTTCATGTCAATCACACTGGGCATGCATATAACCCTGATATGGTCATTGAGCACACCGTTGTTAGGGTCGCTGGAATTAACTTATGCTGCAAGTAAACACTCTGTGGACATCAGGACTAGCAATGAATGAAAATTTTGATCATTTGCTGTCACTTTGCTGTTCAGTCTGATGTAAATCTTTAGCTAGATAGAATAATATTGTCAGGCAAGACGGTAACTTGCTCACCTTCTTTTTCCGTGAGTGGATGAGTGTTTCTCTGTCTCTGAGCTGTTTAGATAGAGACTGAACCTGCTGCTTGAAATATTAACAGTGCTTTTCTCAATTTCATTCTGACCTCTTAGGTTAGACATGTTTCTCTCTCTGCTCTCCAGCTCATGTAGTTTCTGTGCACACAAAACAACATACACAACGCTAAATGATTTTAGAGTAATAATGTAATAACAAATATGTGAAAATGACCAAGCCTATAGAAAAAGAAATCCGATTTCTTGGTCTTTAACTTCGCTGAACAAACACTGAAAAGTCCAAGTGAAAGTAACTTTAAGTCAATGTTTAGACTTTTTACTCTTTTTGAATTATTAAGCTTTTGAAACATGTCATATGTTTTCAGGCCTTTCTAGATTCCTCACTTTATTATTACTTATAAAGCTTTCAGAATTCTGATATAATTTTTTTCCTCATCTCTACTTTAAGACAACAGATAAAGTTTGGCAAAATAATGTACTGTAATTTTTCATTTTAAATGAAATCTGCCTACAATTATACTGGGTAAGGGGCAACACAGAGATTACAACACAGTTAGTCTGCCTGAAAATGTCTAAATCCTTAAGCTAAGTTTCCTCGAGTAAACGCTGTCACAATTTTTGACTAGTTGTTGAATCAAGTAGTCAAAAGTTGTCACGTTATTCAGCTATTTTCTCCTCGGCTTAAGAAACACTTAAACCTCTTCAAAGTCCTTCTCACTACTCCTAACACTTTTAAGGGTTAAGATACGTCATGAATAACTTTTATCTTTACTAGGATCTTCTCTTTAATTTTAAGGGGAAACGTCCACATTTCTAATAATTTCCTTAGAAGTCCGTCACTAGGAGCACTAAGAATCTTCATGAATACAGCCCCAGACTAATAACAGTTCTGTCATATTAGGATCTGAGGATATGTGTCGCCATCTATGGCCTGTAATATGTAAATTCTCCAGCCTGCGACACACTTACAGACTCTATGGAGATGATCTTGCTTTTTATTTGCTCAAACTCCTGGTGAAGAAGCTTTATCAGGCCGTCGATTTCATCGTAAAACGTCCTTTTCACCTCCTCTTTGCATCTCTCCATTATCTCCCGGTCTGATGCTTCTCTTCTCCGCTGCTCCTCCATCTCCTGTAGAATATATTCATATATGTATGCGACCGCATGTTAAAAGATACAGTTCTCTAGGGCTGGCTCAAACCCACCTGCTGTCTCCGATACACATCTGCCTCTCTCTCGGCTTCGAGGCGACTCTGAGTCAGTCTTAGTTTCTCCTTTAGTTCCTCCAGTTCATTCTTCATCTGCTCCACTTGCATCTTCTTATGTCTCTCTGACCAACAAACACAGTAGGCACCGCTTTGCACAATTTGAGAAAAGATTTTCTTTTTTTTTTATTGTAATTATTTTTTTAATGTAAGTATTAAACTGCTGTCTGGTGCTTCTTTGGTTCTAGCACCAAAGTTAATGCATTCAGAATTTAAGGGCAAACTGCAGCTCCAGCTATTCATGTGTGAAGCATTACATACAGGTGCAAACAACAGAACACACCGAGCCGTTCAATTATATTTTAGGGAACATTATGCTGAATCTAAAGAACATTTGTGTTATTTTGTCCAATCATTTGTGAAAATGAGAACATTATGCAGAGCCATTAATATTGCATAACTTATAATAATAATTAATAATAGATGCACAGACACTCAAGTTAATGTTGAAACTTTGCATTGACCTTTTAATAAGTTTGATATAGTGGCAATAGACACAAATAAACAACTGTCTCCTTACTCAGACCGCATAGGACAAAAAAGACCCTTTACACACGGAGGAATGTAAGATGAGTGGAGTCTAGGATTATTTGGCAAAAACCCTTATATTAAGTGGTATCATTATTATCTGCTAAAGCAGAACTGCCTAATGAAAAGGCATGTTGTTTTAAAAACAGTTTAGATGTTCATACCAACTCGGTTTGCTCTGACTGACCCATTTTACACAGCTCAATGAACACAATGAAAGGGTATTTTATACCTGCATCGGTGATCTCAGGGTGCCGGTGCTGAACATGAGACTGTAAGTAAGAGTAATTGACGAAACACTTCTCAAAGAACTGGCACTAAAAGGAGAGAAAGACCAACAGTTTGCTGTTCGTAAAACATATTTTCTTCTGCCATATACTGAACCAACATCAGTTCAAATGTTCATTTTTAATCACGTGTGTTTTTTTCTTCATTTTCTTTATTTATATGTATATTTCGTCGCTGTCGGGCGGAATCCTCGTATCTCCAAACCCATTATTTTTCAGGAAATTAAAAAAACACTGTACCTTATCTGCAGTTCACAGGGTTTAGTCCGCGTTGCAATGGATTGTCTTGCGCTAAATTCCTGTCCGCAGACGAGCACCAGAACTAGCGGGGGTCAAGAATTTTTTTTCTTTGAGCCCAGTGTTTTGAAGACATTTACCTCAGAAGACGTGTTGATTCGTTGCGACTCTTCTTGAGGAGAAATATGCCGTGAAGCTCTCCCGTGGAGTGAGGAAGAGGTGGACAGTTGAAGTGTCCAATGGAGTTAAGAGATTTGCTTTTTGAAGACTTTAGATTGGTTAATAACTTAAAATAACAGATTTGGTAAATATATAAACATAATAACAGATTGGTAAATAACAGACCCACATGGGGACTGACCAATAGCATCGATATGTGAAAAAATATGAAATTGACCAAATTTTGGACATAAATCCGCCCAACAGCGACGATTTGTTAGTTTTGTTAAATTCATGGTTAAATTGTGTAAACCATGAACGAATGTGCAAAGAAACAGCAAAAGATAAGCTAGCATGGACACAAAATGAGTTTGTAAATGTGTTTAAAGAGTTTTATATATGGATTGTGAGTTTGAAGTGAATTATATGTGAGTTTAATGTGTGTTTGGGTCAGAGCCAAAATGCCGGCATGTGTATTTGAGTTAGAGCCAAAATGGCGGCACCCGTGTGAAAAATAACGTGAAACAAAATGGCGTGTTTAAAGCCTGTTTAATGAAAAGAGGTAACAGGCACTTATGCTTTGTTCATGATTATGAGAACTCTGAATATGTGAGTAAAATAAATGGAAACAGTTGTGATTTAAATTACAATTTATAACGTGAACGTGGTGATGAATATTAGATTATGTGATTATTTACAGTTATTTATAATACATGATGCAGTGTATTGTTCACATTGATGCCCTATTGAGTTACTGGAACAAATATGGACTTTATTTGAAAAGAGAGAATTTATTTGAACATATGGACTTTTGAATACATAGTTGATTGGAAATGTATTTTCCTATTGTGTTACTATGTTCTTTTTCTGAAACTGAATAGTTGTAATTCATGTTCACCTTATCTGAGAGAAAACAGAAAAGAGTTCATTAAACATCGCCAGAGCTCGCAGCATAAACGTGTCTCTGTTATTTCTCTGCAGTGTTATCCATTCAACTTGCCCCTCTGGGTTTCTCTGTCCTGGAGCGGGTAACATTAGCACTCTGACCTCTCATCTTATTAAGGGCTTTGGAAAAACATTTTAAGTCATTTTTGAAAATAGTAAGTAGTGGGGGGGATTTAAAGAATCTACACTTATGGATGAAATATTTTGCTAAAAAAGAATTAACACAACAGTCTTTGGGTGTTCTGAATTGATATCCAGAAGAGTTTGGAGAAATAGCATGAAGAAAAGATATGATCTGTGTCTTCAGAATGGCTATCACAGAGGGAACAGGGGACAATTTCTATATTAAGTTTTTGATTTAGGAATTTGTTAAAATTTTGAAGTGGGTTTCTTTTGCTTTAGGAGGAACAGGAAAACTTAAATAAGCAGTTCTAAGATATTTTACAGTATTCTTATCAAACGTGATCTAAATTGTTTCTTTTAACTTGACAGGGGTAACAGGATTTTAAAACGACTTGTCTTATATAGTAGTTAGTACAAGTTTCACTTTTGAAATTAATATCTCCAAAGTTTAAAGCTGGAAGAACTGGACTAACTTTAGCATAAGAAAGGGCGCATCTCATCAGCATTTTTATGCCAGAATGTATTGCATTAATGACAGTGAAGAACTCTTTCGGGTGACAGGTAAAGCCATGCTTCAATGTAAAGGCATTATAAGTCTAAAATGTTACCCATCTCATCCATTAGATCTCTCACTGACCATATATTTTTGCTTAGCCAATTCTTATAGTATAAAGATTTGTTTCTGTGCAATATATATTTGTTGTTCCAAATCAAAGCATTATGAGGTGTAAAATTATGTGTATATGTCAATTTCCAAAATAAAAGTACTTGTTGATGGAATGCTGATAGTTTCACCGGGAGTTTGGATAAATCAAAATCGCATTTTGAGAAACAAGAGAATTCCACCAAATTCTTGAAACAGAGCTGAGGGGACTGTAAACCAAAAACTTTCTTTACACAAAAACATTTTTAGCCATTTAAGCTTTAACAAAATATTCATGTTATCAAATTCAGTTACATTCAAACCACCTTGTTCATAGGATTTAATAATGTCTGCTTTTTTAATATAATGGGCTTTGTGCCTTCAAATAAAATTATACATTTTTGGGAACATGTTTTATTAAAATTCGAGGGGGGAGCTAAAGAAAGAGCGGGATAAATCAATCTTGATAAGTATTCAACATTGGTTCGGAAAATTCGACGAAAATTGAAATGTCTCTTTGTAACCAGCAATTTAGTATTCGGTTTGCTTTTTGTAAGTTACTTTCAAAATTTTCTTTCATACTTATTTTCTGATCTTTGGTAATTGTAATGCCTAAATACTTCACCTAATCTTTTACCGGGATATTATGCAGACAAGTGATATCACTCTGATGTAGGGCAAGAAGTTCACATTTGTTTAAATTTAGCTGGAGTCCTGATGCCTTAGAAAGTGTATTAACTAATGAAATAGCCAGAGGAATTTGATCTTTGTTTTTTACGAATAATGTAGTATCATCTGCCAATTGACTGATTGCTATACTTTTACCAAATACATTTAATTTTTGTACCGTTTGATCATGAATAACTAAAGAAGACAGCATATCTGCAGCCAAAATGAATAGAAGAGGGGACAAAGGGCAGGCCTGCCTTATTCCACGACTAATAGGAAATCTTTGTGAAATTCCATAAGGAAGAGAAATGGAACTGTTCATACCTTTATAAATCATTTTTATAATATTGACAAAGTGCTCACCAAAACCAAAGTGTTCTAAAGCTTTAAATAAAATCCTATGTTCTAAGGTGTCAAAGGCTTCCTTAAAGTCTAAAAAAAAGAATATATTCTTTAATATTACACAACAGTGAATATTGATTATTTATCTTCATAGTTATATTAACTGTGTAATAATCTTTGGTTTAAGCTATGAAGGAACGGCGTACAAACCTGCAACCCAAAGTGGCATCTACAGGTCAGAAGGCTATTCCAAGAACCATAACAGCTCCTACAAGGCTCACAGCATGGACGGCAGACCAACCAACCAACGATTTGACTATGTTTGAAACTTGCTAATAGGCGTAAGTGACCATGAGATATTAATACAGCCAGATTAAAGTGAAACAGACACAACACAATGCCCAAAGCAATATGCATGTAATAGTAATTACTGTAGAATCAGTTCAGAATAATTCTATAACAGAGAAGAATTTATAAAACACATATACAAATGAAATAGAATAGAGTTTAAAATCTCTGCTAGAGAGAAACCTTTAGGACATTTAGGCTGAAGTCTAAGCAGAAAACAGATTCCGCCCATGTTGAAAAGAGTGCAATGATGGTATTTTAGGTATTTTGTACTGTTCTTTATTAGAGCCCGAGCACCGAACGGTGCGAAGCCCTATTGTTTTTGCTCGGGAGTATTATTTTTTTTTTTCCCACACATTGGCCAATTGGGGTCTCTTAACATGCTCGAAAACTCTTGAAATTTGGCACACGTCAGAGTCATGCGACACTAGGATTGGGCAAAGGCTGGAATACGGGTGTGGCAGGGTCGCACATGTACGAGAGTTGGTACGCATATAGATCTCATCGACCCGAACAACTTTCGCGCTCTAAACTATGAGCTCTGCCCAACAGGAAGTCGGCCATTTTGGATTGTTTTATAAGTGCATGCGGTGAACTTTTAAATACTCCTCCTAGGGAATTCATGCGATTGACATCAAACGTGGTGAACATGATGCCGAGACATTGCACTTGCTAAATTGCGAAGGGATTTTTGATATCTCGAACGGTGCTGCCATGGCGAGGCGACAAAGTTATGGCGAATTCAGAGAAACAGGAAGTGTCTAATATCTAAAGCAAAAAATGTCTTATTGGGAAGACACGCGGTGGGTATGTTCGGCCAAGGATTCCGATCGCATCGATGTGCCTATTGTGAATCTCTGACATAGCGCCACCAACAGGCGCCAGGAAGTGTGTCAGTCACAACAGTTGCATGTGTTGAACTTTTAAATACTCCTCCTAGGGAATGCATGCGATTGACATCAAACGTGGTGAACATGATGCCGAGACATTGCACTTGCTAAATTGCGAAGGGATTTTTGATATCTCGAACGGTGCTGCCATGGTGAGGCGACTAAGTTATGGCGGATTCAGAGAAACAGGAAGTGTCTTCTGTCTAAGGCAAAAAATGTCTTATTGTGATGACACGCGGTGTGTATGTTTGGCCAAGGATTCCGATTGCATCGATGTGCTTATTGTGAGTCCCGGTTATAGCGCCACCAACAGGCCCCAGGAAGTGTGTCAGTCACAAAGGTGGATTTTTTGACAGCTGCATGCGGTAAACTTTTAAACACTTCTCCTAGGGGATTCATGCAATTGAGACCAGACTTGGCCACCATGACGTAGAGATACTGGAGATGCGAAATTGCGAACGGATTTTTGATATCTCAAACACTGTTACCATGGCATCGTGTCAAAGTTTACTTTTATTTCAGGCATATTTAAGGCTTTTGGTGTGCTTAGATTAACTTGAAATTTGACACATACATCACATTTGTCGGCTGTTAAGTGTGGACAAAAAGGTCAGACAAAGGTGTGTCTCTTAAGTGGCTCACTAGCGCCCCCGTTTGTCTAAAATGTGGGGTTTCATTTACCCACAGTCCCCAAATGGATCAGTAACAACATAAAATAGTCCACTGATATTTACCCACTTGATGCACTTGCCCACCGTGCATTGTTTTCTGGGAGGCACCATATAGCGATAACAAAATGTGCGAGGGCCCGCCATCGCTGCTTGCAGCTATATTTCTGGTTGTGTTTTTCTGGGTAACTAGGTATTTTTTCAAACTGTTTTTTTTTTCTTTTGTAGGTTTCTATTTTGTTTATGTTATGCCAGTTAAAATGAAAGCCTATGAACTTAGAGCTCGACAAGGGTGCATTGGATCTTGATATAAGTTTTAGGACTTTGCTGTTTAGTATGTTTTCTTTTGTGCTTATAAACTGCAAGTTTTTTTTACTTGCTTTACAATAGTGTATTATTTAAACTGTTCAAATATTACAGTTTCATAACATGTTATGGTTTATTTCTGTTGTACTTGTACTTATTGTACTTGGTTATACAGTAGTGTATTGTTGTTCTGAGTTGTTTGGCCCACATGCATCATATTGTCTAATGCTTTTCTGCTTTGGACCAGTTGTGTCCTCTGTAGGATGAGATATCCCTGTGCTTTAGAATCCAGAATTAGAATCCAGAATAATAGAATAGAATCTGTCATGTGGGACAGACGAAGTGTGGCCGGCTCTTTCCTTATTTACCATATGATATGTGCGATCTTACTTACTAAGTTTAAATTAGATGGCAATATTTTCTATTGCTAAGATAAAGCTATACAAACATTCACTTGTTTCACACTTTATTTTCAGCAGCTATTTACCACTTACATAAAAGATGTACTTAAAATGTGTAACACCTGTTTATTAGGGCCTGAGCACCGAATGGTGCGAAGCCCTATTGTTTTTCCTCGGGAGTATTATTTTTTTTTTTTTTTTTTTTTTTTTTTTTTTTTTTTTTTTTTTCCCCACACATTGGCCAATTGGGGTCCCTTAACATGCTCGAAAACTCTTGAAATTTGGCACACACGTCAGAGTCGCGCGACACTAGGATTGGACAAAGGTTGGAATACGGGCGTGGCAGGGGGGCTCTGTAGCGCCCCCTGTAATGCAAAAACAAACATTGGTGCACAGATCGGGCAATTATGTATGCACATGTACGAGAGTTGGTACGCATATAGATCTCATCGACCCGAACAACTTTCGCGCTCTAAACTATGAGCTCCGCCCAACAGGAAGTCGGCCATTTTGGATTGTTTTATAAGTGCATGCGGTGAACTTTTAAATACTCCTCCTAGGGAATTCATGCGATTGACATCAAACGTTGTGAACATGATGCCAAGACATTGCACTTGCTAAATTGCGAAGGGATTTTTGATATCTCGAACGGTGCTGCCATGGCGAGGCGACAAAGTTATGGCGAATTCAGAGAAACAGGAAGTGTCTAATATCTAAAGCAAAAAATGTCTTATTGGGATGACACGCGGTGTGTATGTTCGGCCAAGGATTCCGATCGCATCGATGTGCCTATTGTGAATCTCGGACATAGCGCCACCAACAGGCGCCAGGAAGTGTGTCAGTCACAACAGTTGCATGTGGTGAACTTTTAAATACTCCTCCTAGGGAATTCATGCGATTGACACCAAAAGTGGTGAACATGATGCCAAGACATTGCACTTGCTAAATTGCGAAGGGATTTTTGATATCTCGAACGGTGCTGCCATGGCGAGGCGACAAAGTTATGGCGAATTCAGAGAAACAGAAAGTGTCTAATATCTAAAGCAAAAAATGTCTTATTGTGATGACACGCGGTGTGTATGTTCGGCCAAGGATTCCGATCGCATCGATGTGCTTATTGTGAGTCCCGGGTATAGCGCCACCAACAGGCCCCAGGAAGTGTGTCAGTCACAAAGGTGGATTTTTTCACAGTTGCATGCAATGAACTTTTAAATACTCCTCCTAGAGGATTCATGCGATTGACACCAAAAGTGGTGAACATGATGCCGAGACATTGCACTTGCTAAATTGCGAAGTGAGTTTCGATATCTCGAACGGTGCTGCCATGGCGAGGCGACAAAATTATGGCGAATTCAGAGAAACAGAAAGTGTCTAATATCTAAAGCAAAAAATGTCTTATTGGGATGACACGCGGTGTGTATGTTCGGCCAAGGATTCCGATCGCATCGATGTGCCTATTGTGAATCTCGGACATAGCGCCACCAACAGGCGCCAGGAAGTGTGTCAGTCACAACAGTTGCATGTGGTGAACTTTTAAATACTCCTCCTAGGGAATTCATGCGATTGACACCAAAAGTGGTGAACATGATGCCAAGACATTGCACTTGCTAAATTGCGAAGGGATTTTTGATATCTCGAACGGTGCTGCCATGGCGAGGCGACAAAGTTATGGCGAATTCAGAGAAACAGAAAGTGTCTAATATCTAAAGCAAAAAATGTCTTATTGTGATGACACGCGGTGTGTATGTTCGGCCAAGGATTCCGATCGCATCGATGTGCTTATTGTGAGTCCCGGGTATAGCGCCACCAACAGGCCCCAGGAAGTGTGTCAGTCACAAAGGTGGATTTTTTGTCAGCTTCATGCGGTAAACTTTTAAATACTCCTCCTAGGGGATTCATGCAATTGAGACCAGACTTGGCCACCATGACGCAGAGATATTGCAGATGCGAAATTGCGAACGGATTTTTGATATCTCAAACACTGTTGCCATGGCATCGTGTCA
The DNA here is from genome assembly GCF_030014155.1 of Tachysurus vachellii. Taxonomy (NCBI): domain Eukaryota; kingdom Metazoa; phylum Chordata; class Actinopteri; order Siluriformes; family Bagridae; genus Tachysurus; species Tachysurus vachellii. The sequence continues at coordinate 12,129,629 of NC_083463.1, forward strand.
AAGTTTACTTTTATTTCAGGCATATTTAAGGCTTTTGGCGTGCTTGTATTAACTTGAAATTTGACACATACATCACATTTGTCGGCTGTTAAGTGTGGACAAAAAGGTCAGACAAAGGTGTGTCTCTTAAGTGGCTCACTAGCGCCCCCATTTCTCTATAATGTGGGGTTTCATTTACCTACAGTCCCCAAATGGGTCAGTAACAACATAAAATAGTCCACTGATATTTACCCACTTGATGCACTTGCCCACCGTGCATTGTTTTCTGGAAGGCACCGTATAGCGATGAACAAATGTGCGAAGGCCCGTCATCGCTGCTTGCAGCTATATTTACTAAATTGAGATTCTTATGAAGCATAAACATTTTGAAACATATTGCAATTCTATGATTCAGATGCAAAATTCTTCACAAAATTCTACACCACACATGAATAGAAATGTCTATATAAGTATGTCTATAAAATATCTATATACTCTAAATAATAAAAAGACTGAAATAGTTTTTGTCTCCAAATAAAAGCCAAAAGTCTTTGCAGTCTAGGTAACTTCAAGGTGGGAGTTATCAATCAGGGCTTATTTTTGACTGAAAACAGTGAAATCCTTTAGTGATGAAAGTGTCTCTTACCTGAGAAACAGCACATGGTACATTTGTCACAGATATGAAACAGGTCAACGTGAAACAGGTCAACGTGACAATGCGCTTTCTGGTCCTCAGCGCACAAAACATGGATTTTTGAAAGCACTTTGAAACGGTGAGTGTAAATAGTCTAATATATAGAAATCTTTCTGACAATAAATGATTACCCTAAAACCGATGTTAGTTAAATGTTAATAAGTTAACTTAGTGTAAATGTGACGATTGATGCTAGTTTCTTTCTCTCATTCTCTGTCCATTCACAGTAACATGAGCTTCTTCTGTCAGGTCACATTTAATAACGTTAACCAGTGTTATATGTTCCCAGTTACAACGTTTGTATTTCACTGGCATAAGTTTTTTTTTCAGTTGGTTCATATAAGCGTATATGCATGTACACGTGCTTGTCGCTAATGCTAGCATATGTCTCTGGTGTATTTTTTGTCGGTTCATATAAGCGTGTGTAAGTTATGCATGTACGTTACACACTAGCATATGTCTGGGGTATTGAAAATAACCGTTTAAAAACGTATTATTTTTTGTTTGTTTGTAGTAGCAACTTAAACTGTTTAAAAGTTGTAGTCATTAGCAGATGTTCATTAACGTTTTACAGTGAAAGTGATTTTCTAATCTAAACGTTTTCTTATGCTCTGTTTTCACAGGTTCTTTTGAAGATGCAGTGGAAGTGGAAGTTTTGTGAATTTATATGTGACAAAGAGGTTACCTATTAAAACATTATAGTTAACTACCATCAGGGCTAAGCTAGCATCAGTAGCCATGCCTGTTTTTTGTTCTCAAGTAGTGTTAATTTCGTCAGACGAGACGAGACGAAATATGTTCGTCAACAACCTTTTTTTTCATGACTAAGACGAGACGATGACAAGACTGCACCACTGTCCAAACACGCTGACTAAGACTAAATTAACATGCATTATTGTTGACGAAAAAAAAACGAGACGAAAATGTTTTGTATAAAATAAAAACTATGATAAAATCTCTCTTCATTTTCGTCTACAATTGTCTCTGCTTTTTCATCAGCTGTTACGCCTTTAAAATATTCACAATGAGTTCGCGGATCCCACTTATTATATTGCTACCTATCAAATAAATCAATAATTTGACTCGAAATGATGATTTAAAAAGGAGTTTATTGATTTAAAAACAATTGTATTGTTTCCGCTAAAGAAAATAGTGCGCTCCATCTCTACGGTTAGAATCCTGTGTGTTCGAGTGTATCCACTGATTAAACGAGTGTTCTCAACTTCTCACTGATACTTTTGTGATTCGCGGAGTTTTGACAAGTTTTATAGCCTTGATATTGTTTCTTATTCAAAAGTGGTGACAGAAAAAACTCAACAACCTGAAACCAACCTGAAACCTCTTCCCACCCCCCTGTCACAATCACATCATAATCAAAATGAATAATTAGGCTTAAAAGCAAATGTATATGTAAGGGAATCAAGTTTAACAATTACATGTAATATTGCTCCAAATAACTTGCATTAAGTCGGTAATTTATATATATATACATATATATATATATATATATATATATATATATATATATATATATATACACCTACAGTTTTGATCTTAGGCTTTTCATTAAGTTATTTATTTCCACTATAACACTTGTGTTCCTGATATTATTGCATTTAATGAGGCCTCGTTGTATTTATTCTTTCAATAGATTCCAGATGTGGTCAAGCTACAATTTTTTGACTAAAACTAGACTAAAATTAAAAGACTTTTAGTCGACTAAAACTTGACTAAGATACATTGAGTTTTCTTTTGACTAAAACTAGACTAAAATGACGAGACTTTTAGTCGACTAAAACTAAGACTAACAAAAAAGATATGTGAATGACTAAATATGACTAAAACTAACAAGGACATTTGCCACAAGACTAAGACTAAATTAAAAATAGGTGACGAAATTAACACTATTCTCAAGATGCACAGTGTGAATCTCTGAACAGATTCTTGTTCCGATTGTCCAGTCACTGCAGTAAGTGCTCTTAACATTTACCAGTGTTCAGCGCTTATGGTGTACTGTATGTTAAAACTGCATATTGTTGCTCTATTCATATGAGTTAACAGTTATCAACACAGGAGTGTGTGCATGTGCTCTTTTCCCTTTGTTTTTATCCAGTTTAATGCTTTAATTGTTGAATAATGTAGTTTCCTCTAAACACTGAATTGTTAACATTGTGAATTTGAGTACATTGCAGTGTTATCTGATTTTTGTCAACAATAAAAAATGAAATGGTGTTATGAAGGGTGTCATTTCCAAACATACTTACATTCCACGTCCTATTCCCAACACACTCACAAGCATACGCAAGAAAAGGCATTTGTGTGGATGAATGTTCAAACTGTGCTTTTTATGTGATGTTTACTAAAAACTGCATTTCAACAATATAGCTAAATGCTATTAGAATATGAGGGTTCATTTTCTTTAATGGTATTGTTGTGTTTTTCTGTACCGCCTGTTGTTTGATGATGGAGGGTCGAGGTGAAGTTTGAGAGGCTGGAGGCAGGACTCGTATTCCTCCTACAGGTTTTGTGATGCTCAGCTGCTTTTCTAAACTTCTTGCCAGCGTTTGAACAACTGAACCTGAGACCAAAGAGAACAGAGAAGGTAGGTGAGCTTGACACTTCCACAAGCTATGAATAAGAGTGTCTCATAGAACTGACACAACCTGCTCTATCTCTAGTTCTCCCACCATGTGGTTTTTGTGTGTCTGATTCATTGCTGTCTGACCAGCTGAACTCATGTTCTGCTCTCTGCTGTTCCTTTGTTGATGTGAGGTGGACAGAGGTGGACGGTTTGTCCCGGGAGCTGGTGATATAGGCGCTGTCCTTGCCTGACTCGTCGTCATCCTCCTCTTCTGCCCTGAAGGGTGGAGTTCTGAGAGAAGGAAAGCATACATTAATCACACATCAACCTTTGCTGATAAGACAAGGGAATATTGACCTATGCCTGGCATGTATGACGTGTGTGAGGTGAAACACAGCACATTTTCCTCAGTGATCCGATACTATATGGGGTTTTCGATAATATATAAAGCGCGTTGTTTTAGATGGACCTGACAGCTGCTAAACTTTGGAACAAGCTGCAACAAAATGGTGAAAATATAAATACAAAAAAAGCCTGCCTTTCATAATATTAACACCAGATAGCAGCATTAACATGTAATAATGGTGTCCTTTCATACATTTTATATTTACATACATTTTATGACATTTTTAGAGGCAGCAAGTGAGACATGAACAATGAAACAATATAAGAATATAAACAGTAACAATGTAGTTATCTGAATTATTTACTTTATTTGTTTTGTATTTTGCACAAAGTGCCCGTCTACGAGTGAAGGCTCAGATAAGGTTGCTATGAAATGTGGAATATAAAATCATTCAAATATTTCCCTTTTTGGTTCATTTGTTCACCCTCTATTCTGCTCCATTTCAATCTTATATATTATCCTGATCAGGATCCTGACATTTTCATAATTCTTAAGCATTCTTAAACTTCTCTTTTAATCTACATACTCTTTTGTTTATTTGTCCTCTAATGCATTTCACACCTTCCTCTGCTCCGCCTTCTCTTATTCTTTCACTTTTCTTTATTTTGTTGAGATGAAGTCTACCTTCATGTCAATCACATAGGGCATGCATATAACCCTCATATGGTCATTGAGCACACCGTTGTTAGGGTTGCTGGAACCTTTGCTACAAGTAAACACTCTGTGGACATCAGGACTAGCAATGAATGACAATTTTGATCATTTGCTGTCACTTTGCTATTCAGTCGGATGTAAATCTTTAGCTAGATAGAATAATATTGTCAGGCAGGACGGTAACTTGCTCACTTTTTTTTCTGTGAGTGGATGAGTGTTTCTCTGTCTCTGAGCTGTTTAGATAGAGACTGAACCTGCTGCGTCAGCGAGTGCACACTAGAAATAGTGCTTTCCTTTACAGACAAGGCCTTCTGCAGCCTGTTGTTTTCACTTTCCAGCTACATTATGCACATACACAGTCACTAATTATCACAGCAATTTGAATCCTCAACATCTTTGTGATAGAACACTAGATATGTTTTCTTGTAATTCCTGGCAGCTTGACATACAATCATGAACTCTCACCTTCGCTTTCTCCTGCTGGTGTCTGTTCTGCAGCTCTTCAATTTTCTTCCTCAATTTATTCTTCTAAAAGACAGAACATTCTAGACGTGATCATCTAATCTTACCATGCTGAAAATTAAAGGTTGTAGCTCATGTAAGAATCCCAGTAACTGTAGCACCTTCTGGAAGAGCCCTAAGAACTCCCCAGCCAGGTGGTTGATGATAACCTGCCAGTGGCTCCTGGCTCAACACTTGTCTCTCAACCTACTAAAGATAGGGATGTCGACTGACTGGTAAATTAAACACGGCCTAATTACTGCCAATCTCTTACTCAACCTGAACTCAAGCTCACACTCCCTCAACTAATTATTCATAAACAAGTCCACAAGATACACAGATTTCTACATTTGGGAGAGTTTCCCTTTCTTTTTTTACCCGGAGGGGTATTTTAATCTGCATGCATTTCACCACTTTCCTTAAAATTTGCATCAATTTTTTTTCTTTAAAATAGAAGAAGAGAGCACAGCAATCAATATGAAAACAAACCATCTGCTCCTTCAGCTCTCTCTCTCTGATCCTCCATTGTTCTTTCTCAATTTCATTCTGACCTCTTAGATTAGACATGTTTCTCTCTCTGCTCTCCAGCTCATGTAGTTTCTGTGCACACAAAACAACATACACAACGCTAAATTATTTTAGAGTAATAATGTAATAACAAATATGTGAAAATGACCAAGCCTTTAGAAAAAGAAATCCAATTTCTTGGTCTTTAGCTTCACTGATCAAACACTGAAAAGTCCAAGTGAAAGTAACTTTAAGTCAATGTTTAGACTTTTTACTCTTTTTGAATTATTAAGCTTTTGAAACATGTCATATGTTTTCAGGCCTTTCTAGATTCCTCACGTTATTATTACTTATAAAGCTATCAGAATTCTGATATAATTTTTTTCCTCATCTCTACTTTAAGACAACAGATAAAGTTTGGCAAAATAATGTACTATAATTTTTCATTTTAAATGAAATCTGCCTACAATTATACTGGGTAAGGGGCAACACAGAGATTACAACACAGTCAGTCTGCCTGAAAATGTCTAAATCCTTAAGCTAAGTTTCCTCGAGTAAACGCTGTCACAATTTTTGACTAGTTGTTGAATCAAGTAGTCAAAAGTTGTCAGGTTCTTTACTTGAAACCTACATCCCACCACAACATGGAGAAAAGTCTAATCTATTCAGTTAGTTATCAGTAATGGCGTCCACCAATTACTAGGTATGACACATTCTTTGTGTCACAAAGACCTTTGTGACTGGTCGTCCAATAAAACTTCATGAACAACTTTTGTCTTTACTAGGATCTTCTCTTTAATTTTTTTGATCTTCCTAACACTTTTAAGGGTTAAATGACATCGTGAAATGTCCTTTTCTCCTCCTCTTTGCATCCCACCATTATCTCCCGGTCTGATTCTTCCCTTCTCCGCTGCTCCTAAATTTCCTGTAGAATAAATACATACAGTATATGCAGGCGACCGCATGTTAAAGGGTACAGTTCTCTAGGGCTGGCTCAAACCCTCATCTGCCTCTCCCTCTGCACCAAATGGGTTTAAAATCTGCATTAAAAATTAATTAGTAGCCATTTTGTTTAAAGTTGATTTCCTGGATCAATAGAACATTAATTGTTAGTTAAATGGTTAACACACTTGAGTTGAACTGAAGGGAAGATTTAATGCACTGTAATGATCAGGTCTGGTGTTTGAGAAATAAAAATCAATATGTTTCATGGAAAGAAAAAAGGTTTCTTACATAACTGGAAACCTCATATTCTCAATTTTTTTTTTTTTGTTTCAGTATCACTTGTGTAGATGGATCATGAATTCTGATAAATACAAAGGATATTTTAGTTTGAAATCCAATTCACACTGATAAAGTTTAAGATAAAGACACACAATGGTAAGAATGCTACAAAAATCCCTCTACTGCTCTGTCCAACCTTGTTAGAATAGCAATTTATCTAAATTTAAATCTAAAACTATATTAATTTTCATGAAGGGTGCCAATACTTCTGAAATTGACTGAAATTCAGTGTTTTAATGTTTTAATGACTCCATGCAGTGAACACATACCGTGCTCATAGTCTGTCCGCAGATGTTTCCATTTTAAACGGTTTTATTTCTTTTTAAAACAACACAATAATGGAGACACACTAACTAACTCTAAAGCTAATCCTGACACTTTATTGTATAGCCTACAGCCTAACGGTAAAACCAATGCTAAGCTACATGCTAACAACGTTACATTTACCAGGAGTCTGTGCAGCCAAGTTATTTTCCTCTAATAGCTATTATCCTATTATCGAAAAAATATCTTTTTAAACGGACGTGTCTTATTAACGTTATGGACAGTTTATGAAAACGGGGGTATAACGTGAATAAATATATCCTCTGGCAGCCGAGTGAAGTTTATACCTGGATAACTTACTGCACAGCTTTGTGTCTTCCCTCAGCTCCGGCTCTCTTTCAGCCCTGCTGCTCTGAGAAAGCAACAGTAAAGTTTTACAGCTAAGCATTCGAGTTTAAATGTAAAACAGCAGGGTGTTACATCAGGAACACAGGAAACAGCCGGCCAAGGAGTTTTAGTTCCAATTTTTTTTTTTAATTGAATACAAAAGTATATAAACAACAACGGCAAATAATCATTCTACAAGAGTAAATAGTCTGTATGGATGTTGCACAGTTTGACCTGTGAGACATCTCGTTCCACTGCATGTCTCAACATGTACCGAAATGACAAAGAAACTTGAACTTGATAAATGACAGACTTAATACAGCATAAGTAATAGAATATTTAGAAAAGACAAAATAAATAAATAAATAAATAAATAGACAATTGAAAAATGAACTTACATGAATTTAAAGCGTAAAAGAAAAGAAAAACAAAAAGAATTAAGGGCATTATCACAATCAATCAAATGATGTCAAAAGATATAGCAGCTTCTTATCACTCTGACCTCTCATCTTATTAAGGGCTTTGGAAAAACATTTTAAGTCATTTTTGAAAATAGTAAGTAGTGGGGGGGATTTAAAGAATCTACACTTATGGATGAAATATTTTGCTAAAATAACAGTATTATAAAGCAAAAAAAAATTAACACAACAGTCTTTGGGTGTCAGGCGGAAGAACGTGCCGGAAACCGAAGTGCAGTTCACGAAGTTTATTGAAGAAACAAAAGGGCAAATGCAGAAAATGGCTAACCTGAGCTAAGCTCCTGGTGTAGCAAAACCTGGTGAATGCTATGATAAGTAGTGTACCTAGCCTGCATAGTCCAGCAAGGTTCAGCAGCCTAAAGTGTAGAATAGACAATGAGCTTGGTGGGGAACGGAGGTTATATAGCCTGGAGGCTGATGAGTGCCATGTGTAGAATATTAGTAGGAAGGAGAGCTGCTAGGTCTGTTAGGTGAAGGTGGCTGGTGGATCCCTGACCTCGTCTGGGTCGGCCTCGACCCTGGGGCGCAGGACGAAGCGGATGGGCGGCGTGGAAATCCTCCAGGAGTGTTGGATCTAAGACGTTCTGTCTCACCACGCATGATCTTTCCTCGGGGCCGTAGCCCTCCCAGTCCACCAGGTATTCCAGGCCTCTGCCCCGACGATGAGAGTTTACATTTACATTTACGGCATTTAGCAGACACCCTTATCCAGAGTGACTTACAACTGAGCAACTGAGGGTTAAGGGCCTTGCTCAGGGGCCCAGCAGTGGCAGGTTGGTGGACCTGGGGTTCGAACCCATGACCTTCCGATCAGTAGCCCAACACCTTAACCACTGGGCTACCACACCACAGAGTTCAGCACCTCTCGCACGGTGTAAACCGAGGGCTGGTCGAGCACTTCTGGCGGAGGGGGCCCTGCCTCACCGGGATGTTGAGCGGTCGATGGGGTGTACCAAAGTTGCGGAAGACATGTTGGAAGAGGGCTTCTGCTGTTTCTAGAGCCGTGGGGAGGCCTCGAAAAGGGACGAAGCGGCAGGCCTTGTAGAATCGATCCACGACCCCCAGGACGCAATTAAAGCCTTCCCGACCGTGGTAAATCCGTCACAAATTCGATGCCGATGTGCGACCACGGCCGTTGGGGAGTAGGCGGAGGGATGAGTTTGCCCACAGGTAAGTGTCAGGGAGTCTTGGAGATGGCACAGATGTTACAGCCCTGGACGAATTCCGCCACTGTGTTTTTCATCCCCGGCCACCAGTATCGCCTCTGAGCCAGATGTAAAGTCTGCCTTCTACCCGGGTGTCCAGAGCCAGGGACTTTGTGTATCGCCCTTAGTAAGGCCTGTCGACACTTCTGTGGAACGAAGATACGGTCTTCCCAACAACCTGGGGGCGCTGGTTCTCCCCGCGTGATGTCCTCTTTCAACTCCCAGATGATTGTGCTCAGTATGAGCGTAGGAGGCAAGATGGGTTCTGGCTCGGCGGATTCCTCAGGCCCATAAACCCGGGAGAGCGCATCGGCCTTTACATTTCTTGACCCCGGCTGATAGGTGATGTTGAAACTGAATCGGGTGAAGAAGCGAGCCCATCATGCCTGACGGGGGTTCAATCTCTTGGCCTCACGGAGATACTGGAGGTTCTTGTGATCCGTGATGACCGTAAACAGATGTATGGCCCCCTCAAGCCAATGTCTCCACTCCTCCAGGGCCAGCTTGATGGCTAGGAGCTCTCTGTTGCCCGATGTCATGGTTCTGACAACTTCTTTGAGAAGCAGGCGCAGTGGTGGAGTCTAGGTGGGTTCCCCGACTGCTGGGAGAGGGTGGCCCCTACGCCTGTGGATGACGCGTCCACCTCCACCACAAATGGGGACTGGGGTTCTGGATGGTGGAGGAGCGGAGCGGCACAGAACCTTTTACGCAACTCCTCGAAGGCTTCCTGCGCCTCTGGGGTCCAGGAGAGGCTTTGGCTTTCCCTCGACATATGCATGTAAGTGCTAATTAAAGAAGACTTAAAACTTAAACTTAAATGAAGATAAAACTGAAGAGTTCATTTAATAACATTAAAACCCTTCACCATGCTCCTGCTCTGCTATGGGTGTCTCATAGAACTGGCACAACCATGTGTAGTAAAAGCCTGTTGTGGTTATTGTGTGTCTGATTCATCAGAATCATCGCTGTCTGACCAGCTGAACTCATGTTCTGCTCTCTGCTGTTCCTACCAAGACGGCAACTTGCTCACCTTCTTTTTCCGTGAGTGGATGAGTGTTTCTCTGTCTCTGAGCTGTTTAGATAGAGACTGAACCTGCTGCTTGAAATATTAACAGTGCTTTTCTCAATTTCATTCTGACCTCTTAGGTTAGACATGTTTCTCTCTCTGCTCTCCAGCTCATGTAGTTTCTGTGCACACAAAACAACATACACAACGCTAAATGATTTTAGAGTAATAATGTAATAACAAATATGGGAAAATGACCAAGCCTATAGAAAAAGAAATCAGATTTCTTGATCTTTAGCTTCGCTGATCAAACACTGAAAAGTCCAAGTGAAAGTAACTTTAAGTCAATGTTTAGACTTTTTACTCTTTTCGAATTATTAAGCCAGTGTAACATGTCATATGTTTTAAGGCCTTTCTAGATTCCTCACTTTATTATTACTTATAAAGATTTCAGAATTCTGATCTGAATTTTTTTCCCTCATCTCTACTTTAAGACAACAGATAAAGTTTGGCAAAATAATGTACTGTAATTTTTCATTTTAAATGAAATCTGCCTACAATTATACTGGGTAAGGGGCAACACAGAGATTACAACACAGTTAGTCTGCCTGAAAATGTCTAAATCCTTAAGCTAAGTTTCCTCGAGTAAACGCTGTCACAATTTTTGACTAGTTGTTGAATCAAGTAGTCAAAAGTTGTCACGTTCTTTACTTGAAACCTACATCCCCCCACAACATGGAGAAAAGTCTAATCTTTTCAGTTTGTTATCAGTAATGGCGTCCACCAATTATTACTAGGTATGACACATTCTTTGTGTCACAAAGACCTTTGTGACTGGTCGTCCAAAAAAAAAATTAGATAAAAAAAGTAGGAGTGCTTTAAAAATCTGTTCTATTATAAGCCTTCAGTGCATGTCTCTATGTTAAGATATTTGAGCCTATATCGTGCAGGGATTACGTTTGTGATCGATCATAGTAGAGATGTGCTAACAACTGTATGATATAAATGTAATAAACATAATATAAATGTAATCATTTCAGCCATTTTCTCCTCTGCTTAAGAAACTCTTAAACCTCTTCAAAGTCCTTCTCACTACTCCTAACACTTTTAAGGGTTAAGATACGTCATGAATAACTTTTACCTTTACTAGGATCTTCTCTTTAATTTTAAGGGGAAACGTCCACATTTCTAAGAATTCTCTTAGAAGTCCGTCACTAGGAGCACTAAGAATCTTCATGAATACAGGCCCAGACCAAGAACAGTTCTGTCATATTAGGATCTGAGGATATGTGTCGCCATCTATGACCTGTAATGTGTAAATTCTCCAGCCTGCGACACACTTACAGACTCTATGGAGATGATCTTGCTTTTTATTTGCTCAAACTCCTGGTGAAGAAGCTTTATCAGGCTGTCGATTTCATCGTGAAACGTCCTTTTCTCCTCCTCTTTGCATCTCTCCATTATCTCCCGGTCTGATGCTTCTCTTCTCCGCTGCTCCTCCATCTCCTGTAGAATATATTCATATATGTATGCGACCGCATGTTAAAAGGTACAGTTCTCTAGGGCTGGCTCAAACCCACCTGCTGTCTCCGATACACATCTGCCTCTCTCTCGGCTTTGAGGCGACTCTGAGTCAGTCTTAGTTTCTCCTTTAGTTCCTCCAGTTCATTCTTCATCTTAGGGCTGGGCGATTTGGCCTAAAATCAAAATCTCGATTAATTGAACATTTTAACTCGATTAAGATTAATGAACGATTATTTTTATTTTTTTGCCCTCATAGTTCACTGACAAGTTTTGTTTAGTAAATATGCTCACATATTACAAGTGAGAGATTTTTGAATGAAGGGTGCATTACTTGATTTTAAAATAATTGAAGGAAACACACACTATCTACTATCTATGATTATTTATTGAACATCAATGTTGAACAACTGAAATTAAAGCACACATTGCCTAAAACGTCACTTTGTTCTTATAAAAAATAAATAACTTGCACTTTTGGAAACAAAAGAAATTATTTTCAATGTTTTTCATATTAAAAGTAGAAAATAAGCAGTATCTCTTCTAAATAAAATAACTCTTGTATAGCTTCGCTCCACTGTAGCCAATGGAGTCCTATCCTTTGCGATGTAATAACAAATAGCATCAGTTATTTCTTTCCTAACTCTAAAGCTAATCCTGACACTTTATTGTATAGCCTACAGCCTAACGGTAAAACCAATGCTAAGCTACATGCTAACAACGTTACATTTACCAGGAGTCTGTGCAGCCAAGTTATTTTCCTCTAATAGCTATTATCCTATTATCGAAAAAATATCTTTTTAAACGGACGTGTCTTATTAACGTTATGGACAGTTTATGAAAACGGGGGTATAACGTGAATAAATATATCCTCTGGCAGCCGAGTGAAGTTTATACCTGGATAACTTACTGCACAGCTTTGTGTCTTCCCTCAGCTCCGGCTCTCTTTCAGCCCTGCTGCTCTGAGAAAGCAACAGTAAAGTTTTACAGCTAAGCATTCGAGTTTAAATGTAAAACAGCAGGGTGTTACATCAGGAACACAGGAAACAGCCGGCCAAGGAGTTTTAGTTCCACTTTTTTTTTTTAATTGAATACAAAAGTATATAAACAACAAAGGCAAATAATCATTCTACAAGAGTAAATAGTATAAATGACAGGCTTAATACAGCATAAGTAATAGAATATTTAGAAAAGACAAAATAAAATAAAAAAAAAATAAAAAGACAAAATAAAATAAATAAATAAATAAACAAATAGACAATTGAAAAATGAACGTATATGAACTTAAATAGAGCAGAAAAGGAAAGAAAAGAAAAACAAAAAGAATTAAGGGCAGTATCACAATCAATCAAAGATATAGCATCTTCTTATCACTCTGACCTCTCATCTTATTAAGGGCTTTGGAAAAACATTTTAAGTCATTTTTGAAAATAGTAAGTAGTGGGGGGATTTAAAGAATCTACACTTATGGATGAAATATTTTGCTAAAATAACAATATTATGAAGCAAAAAAGAATTAACACAACAGTCTTTTAGTAACAACCACCTTTTTTTCTATCAACCAGCCCTGAATTGATATCCAGAAGAGTTTGGAGAAATAGCATGAAGAAAAGATATGATCTGTGTCTTCAGAATGGCTATCACAGAGGGAACAGGGGACAATTTCTATATTAAATTTTTGATTTAGGAATTTGTTAAAAGGATAAATTTTGAAGTGGGTTTCTTTTGCTTTAGGAGGAACAGGACAACTTAAATAAGCAGTTCTAAGATATTTTACAGTATTCTTATCAAACGTGATCTAAATTGTTTCTTTTAACTTGACAGGGGTAACAGGATTTTAAAACGACTTGTCTTATATAGTAGTTAGTACAAGTTTCACTTTTGAAATTAATATCTCCAAAGTTTAAAGCTGGAAGAACTGGACTAACTTTAGCATAAGAAAGGGCGCATCTCATCAGCATTTTTATGCCAGAATGTATTGCATTAATGACAGTGAAGAACTCTTTCGGGTGACAGGTAAAGCCATGCTTCAATGTAAAGGCATTATAAGTCTAAAATGTTACCCATCTCATCCATTAGATCTCTCACTGACCATATATTTTTGCTTAGCCAATTCTTATAGTATAAAGATTTGTTCCTGTGCAATATATATTTGTTGTTCCAAATCAAAGCATTATGAGGTGCAAAATTATGTGTATATGTCAATTTCCAAAATAAAAATACTTGTTGATGGAATGCTGATAGTTTCACCGGGAGTTTGGATAAATCAAAATCGCATTTTGAGAAAAAAGTGAATTCTACCAAATTCTTGAAACAGAGCTGAGGGGACTGTAAACCAAAAACTTTCTTTACACAAAAACATTTTTAGCCATTTAAGTTTTAACAAAATATTCATGTTATCAAATTCAGTTACATTCAAACCACCTTGTTCATAGGATTTAATAATGTCTGCTTTTTTAATATAATGGGCTTTGTGCCTTCAAATAAAATTATACATTTTTGGGAACATGTTTTATTAAAATTCGAGGGGGGAGCTAAAGAAAGAGCGGGATAAATCAATCTTGACAAGTATTCAACATTGGTTCGGAAAATTCGACGAAAATTGAAATGTCTCTTTGTAACCAGCAATTTAGTATTCGGTTTGCTTTTTGTAAGTTACTTTCAAAATTTTCTTTCATACTTATTTTCTGATCTTTGGTAATTGTAATGCCTAAATACTTCACCTAATCTTTTACCGGGATATTATGCAGACAGGTGATATCTCTCTGATGTAGGGCAAGAGGTTCACATTTGTTTAAATTTAGCTGGAGTCCTGATGCCTTAGAAAGTGTATTAACTAATGAAATAGCCAGAGGAATTTGATCTTTGTTTTTTACGAATAATGTAGTATCGTCTGCCAATTGACTGATTGCTATACTTTTACCAAATACATTTAATTTTTGTACCGTTTGATCATGAATAACTAAAGAAGACAGCATATCTGCAGCCAAAATGAATAGAAGAGGGGACAAAGGGCAGGCCTGCCTTATTCCACGACTAATAGGAAATCTTTGTGAAATTCCATAAGGAAGAGAAATGGAACTGTTCATACCTTTATAAATCATTTTTATAATATTGACAAAGTGCTCACCAAAACCAAAGTGTTCTAAAGCTTTAAATAAAATCCTATGTTCTAAGGTGTCAAAGGCTTCCTTAAAGTCTAAAAAAAAGAATATATTCTTTAATATTACACAACAGTGAATATTGATTATTTATCTTCATAGTTATATTAACTGTGTAATAATCTTTGGTTTAAGCTATGAAGGAACGGCGTACAAACCTGCAGCCCAAAGTGGCATCTACAGGTCAGAAGGCTATTCCAAGAACCATAACAGCTCCTACAAGGCTCACAGCATGGACGGCAGACCAACCAACCAACGATTTGACTATGTTTGAAACTTGCTAATAGGCGTAAGTGACCATGAGATATTAATACAGCCAGATTAAAGTGAAACAGACACAACACAATGCCCAAAGCAATATGCATGTAATAGTAATTACTGTAGAATCAGTTCAGAATAATTCTATAACAGAGAAGAATTTATAAAACACATATACAAATGAAATAGAATAGAGTTTAAAATCTCTGCTAGAGAGAAACCTTTAGGACATTTAGGCTGAAGTCTAAGCAGAAAACAGATTCCGCCCATGTTGAAAAGAGTGCAATGATGGTATTTTAGGTATTTTGTACTGTTCTTTATTAGAGCCCGAGCACCGAACGGTGCGAAGCCCTATTGTTTTTGCTCGGGAGTATTATTTTTTTTTTCCCCACACATTGGCCAATTGGGGTCTCTTAACATGCTCGAAAACTCTTGAAATTTGGCACACGTCAGAGTCATGCGACACTAGGATTGGGCAAAGGCTGGAATACGGGTGTGGCAGGGTGGCTCTGTAGCGCCCCCTGTAATGCAAAAACAAACATATGTACGCACATGTACGAGAGTTGGTACACATATAGATCTCATCGACCCGAACAACTTTCGCGCTCTAAACTATGAGCTCTGCCCAACAGGAAGTCGGCCATTTTGGATTGTTTTATAAGTGCATGCGGTGAACTTTTAAATACTCCTCCTAGGGAATTCATGCGATTGACATCAAACGTGGTGAACATGATGCCGAGACATTGCACTTGCTAAATTGCGAAGGGATTTTTGATATCTCAAACGGTGCTGCCATGGCGAGGCGACAAATTTATGGCGAATTCAGAGAAACAGGAATTGTCTAATATCTAAAGCAAAAAATGTCTTATTGGGAAGACACGCGGTGGGTATGTTCGGCCAAGGATTCCGATCGCATCGATGTGCCTATTGTGAATCTCTGACATAGCGCCACCAACAGGCGCCAGGAAGTGTGTCAGTCACAACAGTTGCATGTGTTGAACTTTTAAATACTCCTCCTAGGGAATTCATGCGATTGACATCAAACGTGGTGAACATGATGCCGAGACATTGCACTTGCTAAATTGCGAAGGGATTTTTGATATCTCGAACAGTGCTGCCATGGTGAGGCGACTAAGTTATGGCGGATTCAGAGAAACAGGAAGTGTCTTCTGTCTAAGGCAAAAAATGTCTTATTGTGATGACACGTGGTGTGTATGTTCGGCCAAGGATTCCGATTGCATCGATGTGCTTATTGTGAGTCCCGGGTATAGCGCCACCAACAGGCCCCAGGAAGTGTGTCAGTCACAAAGGTGGATTTTTTGACAGCTGCATGCGGTAAACTTTTAAATACTTCTCCTAGTTGATTCATGCAATTGAGACCAGACTTGGCCACCATGACGTAGAGATACTGGAGATGCGAAATTGCGAACGGATTTTTGATATCTCAAACACTGTTGCCATGGCATCGTGTCAAATTTACTTTTATTTCAGGCATATTTAAGGCTTTTGGTGTGCTTAGATTAACTTGAAATTTGACACGTACATCACATTTGTCGACTGTTAAGTGTGGACAAAAAGGTCAGACAAAGGTGTGTCTCTTAAGTGGCTCACTAGCGCCCCCGTTTGTCTAAAATGTGGGGTTTCATTTACCCACAGTCCCCAAATGGATCAGTAACAACATAAAATAGTCCACTGATATTTACCCACTTGATGCACTTGCCCACCGTGCATTGTTTTCTGGGAGGCACCAGCGATAACAAAATGTGCGAGGGCCCGCCATCGCTGCTTGAAGCTATATTTCTGGTTGTGTTTTTCTGGGTAACTAGGTATTTTTTCAAACTGTTTTTTTTTTCTTTTGTAGGTTTCTATTTTGTTTATGTTATGCCAGTTAAAATGAAAGCCTATGAACTTAGAGCTCGACAAGGGTGCATTGGATCTTGATATAAGTTTTAGGACTTTGCTGTTTAGTATGTTTTCTTTTGTGCTTATAAACTGCAAGTTTTTTTTACTTGCTTTACAATAGTGTATTATTTAAACTGTTCAAATATTACAGTTTCATAACATGTTATGGTTTATTTCTGTTGTACTTGTACTTATTGTACTTGGTTATACAATAGTGTATTGTCGTTCTGAGTTGTTTGGCCCACATGCATCATATTGTCTAATGCTTTTCTACTTTGGACCAGTTGTGTCCTCTGTAGGATGAGATATCCCTGTGCTTTAGAATCCAGAATTAGAATCCAGAATAATAGAATAGAATCTGTCATGTGGGACAGACGAAGTGTGGCCGGCTCTTTCCTTATTTACCATATGATATGTGCGATCTTACTTACTAAGTTTCAATTAGATGGCAATATTTTCTATTGCTAAGATAAAGCTATACAAACATTCACTTGTTTCACACTTTATTTTCAGCAGCTATTTACCACTTACATAAAAGATGTACTTAAAATGTGTAACACCTGTTTATTACTAAATTGAGATTCTTATGAAGCATAAACATTTTGAAACATATTGCAATTCTATGATTCAGATGCAAAATTCTTCACAAAATTCTACACCACACATGAATAGAAATGTCTATATAAGTATGTCTATAAAATATCTATATACTCTAAATAATAAAAAGACTGAAATAGTTTTTGTCTCCAAATAAAAGCCAAAAGTGTTTGCAGTCTAGGTAACTTCAAGGTGGGAGTTATCAATCAGGGCTTATTTTTGACTGAAAACAGTGAAATCCTTTAGTGATGAAAGTGTCTCTTACCTGAGAAACAGCACATGGTACATTTGTCACAGACATGAAACAGGTCAACGTGAAACAGGCCAACGTGACAATGCGCTTTCTGGTCCTCAGCGCACAAAACATGGATTTTTGAAAGCACTTTGAAACGGTGAGTGTAAATAGTCTAATATATAGAAATCTTTCTGACAATAAATGATTACCCTAAAACCGATGTTAGTTAAATGTTAATAAGTTAACTTAGTGTAAATGTGACGATTGATGCTAGTTTTTTCTCTCATTCTCTGTCCATTCACAGTAACATGAGCTTCTTCTGTCAGGTCACATTTAATAACGTTAACCAGTGTTATATGTTCCCAGTTACAACGTTTGTATTTCACTGGCATAAGTTTTTTTTCCGTTGGTTCATATAAGCGTATATGCATGTACACGTGCTTGTCGCTAACGCTAGCATATGTCTCTGGTGTATTTTTTGTCGGTTCATATAAGCGTGTGTAAGTTATGCATGTACGTTACACACTAGCATATGTCTGGGGTATTGAAAATAACCGTTTAAAAACTTATTATTTTTTGTTTGTTTGTAGTAGCAACTTAAACTGTTTAAAAGTTGTAGTCATTAGCAGATGTTCATTAACGTTTTACAGTGAAAGTGATTTTCTAATCTAAACGTTTTCTTATGCTCTGTTTTCACAGGTTCTTTTGAAGATGCAGTGGAAGTGGAAGTTTTGTGAATTTATATGTGACAAAGAGGTTACCTATTAAAACATTATAGTTAACTACCATCAGGGCTAAGCTAGCATCAGTAGCCATGCCTGTTTTTTGTTCTCAAGTAGTGTTAATTTCGTCAGACGAGACGAGACGAAATATGTTCGTCAACAACCTTTTTTTTCATGACTAAGACGAGACGATGACAAGACTGCACCACTGTCCAAACACGCTGACTAAGACTAAATTAACATGCATTATTGTTGACGAAAAAAGACGAGACGAAAATGTTTTGTATAAAATAAAAACTATGATAAAATCTCTCTTCATTTTCGTCTACAATTGTCTCTGCTTTTTCATCAGCTGTTACGCCTTTAAAATATTCACAATGAGTTCGCGGATCCCACTTATTATATTGCTACCTATCAAATAAATCAATAATTTGACTCGAAATGATGATTTAAAAAGGAGTTTATTGATTTAAAAACAATTGTATTGTTTCCGCTAAAGAAAATAGTGCGCTCCATCTCTACGGTTAGAATCCTGTGTGTTCGAGTGTATCCACTGATTAAACGAGTGTTCTCAACTTCTCACTGATACTTTTGTGATTCGCGGAGTTTTGACAAGTTTTATAGCCTTGATATTGTTTCTTATTCAAAAGTGGTGACAGAAAAAACTCAACAACCTGAAACCAACCTGAAACCTCTTCCCACCCCCCTGTCACAATCACATCATAATCAAAATGAATAATTAGGCTTAAAAGCAAATGTATATGTAAGGGAATCAAGTTTAACAATTACATGTAATATTGCTCCAAATAACTTGCATTAAGTCGGTAATTTATATATCTATACATATATATATATATATATATATATATATATATATATATATATATATATATATATATATATATATACACCTACAGTTTTGATCTTAGGCTTTTCATTAAGTTATTTATTTCCACTATAACTCTTGTGTTCCTGATATTATTGCATTTAATGAGGCCTCGTTGTATTTATTCTTTCAATAGATTCCAGATGTGGTCAAGCTACAATTTTTTGACTAAAACTAGACTAAAATTAAAAGACTTTTAGTCGACTAAAACTTGACTAAGATACATTGAGTTTTCTTTTGACTAAAACTAGACTAAAATGACGAGACTTTTAGTCGACTAAAACTAAGACTAACAAAAAAGATATGTGAATGACTAAATATGACTAAAACTAACAAGGACATTTGCCACAAGACTAAGACTAAATTAAAAATAGGTGACGAAATTAACACTATTCTCAAGATGCACAGTGTGAATCTCTGAACAGATTCTTGTTCCGATTGTCCAGTCACTGCAGTAAGTGCTCTTAACATTTACCAGTGTTCAGCGCTTATGGTGTACTGTATGTTAAAACTGCATATTGTTGCTCTATTCATATGAGTTAACAGTTATCAACACAGGAGTGTGTGCATGTGCTCTTTTCCCTTTGTTTTTATCCAGTTTAATGCTTTAATTGTTGAATAATGTATTTTCCTCTAAACACTGAATTGTTAACATTGTGAATTTGAGTACATTGCAGTGTTATCTGATTTTTGTCAACAATAAAAAATGAAATGGTGTTATGAAGGGTGTCATTTCCAAACATACTTACATTCCACGTCCTATTCCCAACACACTCACAAGCATACGCAAGAAAAGGCATTTGTGTGGATGAATGTTCAAACTGTGCTTTTTATGTGATGTTTACTAAAAACTGCATTTCAACAATATAGCTAAATGCTATTAGAATATGAGGGTTCATTTTCTTTAATGGTATTGTTGTGTTTTTCTGTACCGCCTGTTGTTTGATGATGGAGGGTCGAGGTGAAGTTTGAGAGGCTGGAGGCAGGACTCGTATTCCTCCTACAGGTTTTGTGATGCTCAGCTGCTTTTCTAAACTTCTTGCCAGCGTTTGAACAACTGAACCTGAGACCAAAGAGAACAGAGAAGGTAGGTGAGCTTGACACTTCCACAAGCTATGAATAAGAGTGTCTCATAGAACTGACACAACCTGCTCTATCTCTAGTTCTCCCACCATGTGGTTTTTGTGTGTCTGATTCATTGCTGTCTGACCAGCTGAACTCATGTTCTGCTCTCTGCTGTTCCTTTGTTGATGTGAGGTGGACAGAGGTGGACGGTTTGTCCCGGGAGCTGGTGATATAGGCGCTGTCCTCGCCTGACTCGTCGTCATCCTCCTCTTCTGCCCTGAAGGGTGGAGTTCTGAGAGAAGGAAAGCATACATTAATCACACATCAACCTTTGCTG
Source organism: Tachysurus vachellii (assembly GCF_030014155.1). Classification (NCBI taxonomy): domain Eukaryota; kingdom Metazoa; phylum Chordata; class Actinopteri; order Siluriformes; family Bagridae; genus Tachysurus; species Tachysurus vachellii. The sequence continues at coordinate 12,150,260 of NC_083463.1, forward strand.
ATAAGACAAGGGAATATTGACCTATGCCTGGCATGTATGACGTGTGTGAGGTGAAACACAGCACATTTTCCTCAGTGATCCGATACTATATGGGGTTTTCGATAATATATAAAGCGCGTTGTTTTAGATGGACCTGACAGCTGCTAAACTTTGGAACAAGCTGCAACAAAATGGTGAAAATATAAATACAAAAAAAGCCTGCCTTTCATAATATTAACACCAGATAGCAGCATTAACATGTAATAATGGTGTCCTTTCATACATTTTATATTTACATACATTTTATGACATTTTTAGAGGCAGCAAGTGAGACATGAACAATGAAACAATATAAGAATATAAACAGTAACAATGTAGTTATCTGAATTATTTACTTTATTTGTTTTGTATTTTGCACAAAGTGCCCGTCTACGAGTGAAGGCTCAGATAAGGTTGCTATGAAATGTGGAATATAAAATCATTCAAATATTTCCCTTTTTGGTTCATTTGTTCACCCTCTATTCTGCTCCATTTCAATCTTATATATTATCCTGATCAGGATCCTGACATTTTCATAATTCTTAAGCATTCTTAAACTTCTCTTTTAATCTACATACTCTTTTGTTTATTTGTCCTCTAATGCATTTAACACCTTCCTCTGCTCCGCCTTCTCTTATTCTTTCACTTTTCTTTATTTTGTTGAGATGAAGTCTACCTTCATGTCAATCACATAGGGCATGCATATAACCCTCATATGGTCATTGAACACACCGTTGTTAGGGTTGCTGGAACCTTTGCTGCAAGTAAACACTCTGTGGACATCAGGACTAGCAATGAATGACAATTTTGATCATTTGCTGTCACTTTGCTATTCAGTCGGATGTAAATCTTTAGCTGGATAGAATAATATTGTCAGGCAGGACGGTAACTTGCTCACTTTTTTTTCTGTGAGTGGATGAGTGTTTCTCTGTCTCTGAGCTGTTTAGATAGAGACTGAACCTGCTGCGTCAGCGAGTGCACACTAGAAATAGTGCTTTCCTTTACAGACAAGGCCTTCTGCAGCCTGTTGTTTTCACTTTCCAGCTACATTAAGCACATACACAGTCACTAATTATCACAGCAATTTGAATCCTCAACATCTTTGTGATAGAACACTAGATATGTTTTCTTGTAATTCCTGGCAGCTTGACATACAATCATGAACTCTCACCTTCGCTTTCTCCTGCTGGTGTCTGTTCTGTAGCTCTTCAATTTTCTTCCTCAATTTATTCTTCTAAAAGACAGAACATTCTAGACGTGATCATCTAATCTTACCATGCTGAAAATTAAAGGTTGTAGCTCATGTAAGAATCCCAGTAACTGTAGCACCTTCTGGAAGAGCCCTAAGAACTCCCCAGCCAGGTGGTTGATGATAACCTGCCAGTGGCTCCTGGCTCAACACTTGTCTCTCAACCTACTAAAGATAGGGATGTCGACTGACTGGTAAATTAAACACGGCCTAATTACTGCCAATCTCTTACTCAACCTGAACTCAAGCTCACACTCCCTCAACTAATTATTCATAAACAAGTCCACAAGATACACAGATTTCTATATTTGGGAGAGTTTCCCTTTCTTTTTTTACCCGGAGGGGTATTTTAATCTGCATGCATTTCACCACTTTCCTTAAAATTTGCATCAATTTTTTTTCTTTAAAATAGAAGAAGAGAGCACAGCAATCAATATGGAAACAAACCATCTGCTCCTTCAGCTCTCTCTCTCTGATCCTCCATTGTTCGTTCTCAATTTCATTCTGACCTCTTAGGTTAGACATGTTTCTCTCTCTGCTCTCCAGCTCATGTAGTTTCTGTGCACACAAAACAACATACACAACGCTAAATTATTTTAGAGTAATAATGTAATAACAAATATGTGAAAATGACCAAGCCTTTAGAAAAAGAAATCCGATTTCTTGGTCTTTAGCTTCACTGATCAAACACTGAAAAGTCCAAGTGAAAGTAACTTTAAGTCAATGTTTAGACTTTTTACTCTTTTTGAATTATTAAGCTTTTGAAACATGTCATATGTTTTCAGGCCTTTCTAGATTCCTCACGTTATTATTACTTATAAAGCTATCAGAATTCTGATATAATTTTTTTCCTCATCTCTACTTTAAGACAACAGATAAAGTTTGGCAAAATAATGTACTATAATTTTTCATTTTAAATGAAATCTGCCTACAATTATACTGGGTAAGGGGCAACACAGAGATTACAACACAGTCAGTCTGCCTGAAAATGTCTAAATCCTTAAGCTAAGTTTCCTCGAGTAAACGCTGTCACAATTTTTGACTAGTTGTTGAATCAAGTAGTCAAAAGTTGTCAGGTTCTTTACTTGAAACCTACATCCCACCACAACATGGAGAAAAGTCTAATCTATTCAGTTATCAGTTATCAGTAATGGCGTCCACCAATTACTAGGTATGACACATTCTTTGTGTCACAAAGACCTTTGTGACTGGTCGTCCAATAAAACTTCATGAACAACTTTTGTCTTTACTAGGATCTTCTCTTTAATTTTTTTGATCTTCCTAACACTTTTAAGGGTTAAGATACTACATGAATAACTTCTGTCTTTACTAGGATCTTCTCTTTAATTTTAAGGGGAAACGTCCAATTTTCGTCACTAGGAGCACTAAGGATCTTCATGAATACAGGCCCAGACCAATATCAGTTCTGTCATATTAGGATCTGAGGATATCCTAATCTGGGGGTCTGAGGGTCTCCATCTATGGCCAGTAATGTGTAAATGCTCCAGCATGAAAACTTCATGAATACAGGCCCAGCCTCTATGGAGATGAGCTTACTTTTTATTTGCTCAAACTCCTGCTGAAGCATTCTCAGGCTGTCGATTTCATCGTGAAATGTCCTTTTCTCCTCCTCTTTGCATCCCTCCATTATCTCCCGGTCTTATTCTTCCCTTCTCCGCTGCTCCTAAATTTCCTGTAGAATAAATACATACAGTATATGCAGGCGACCGCATGTTAAAGGGTACAGTTCTCTAGGGCTGGCTCAAACCCTCATCTGCCTCTCCCTCTGCACCAAATGGGTTTAAAATCTGCATTAAAAATTAATTAGTAGCCATTTTGTTTAAAGTTGATTTCCTGGATCAATAGAACATTAATTGTTAGTTAAATGGTTAACACACTTGAGTTGAACTGAAGGGAAGATTTAATGCACTGTAATGATCAGGTCTGGTGTTTGAGAAATAAAAATCAATATGTTTCATGGAAAGAAAAAAGGTTTCTTACATAACTGGAAACCTCATATTCTCAATTTTTTTTTTTTTGTTTCAGTATCACTTGTGTAGATGGATCATGAATTCTGATAAATACCAGGATATTTTAGTTTGAAATCCAATTCACACTGATAAAGTTTAAGATAAAGACACACAATGGTAAGAATGCTACAAAAATCCCTCTACTGCTCTGTCCAACCTTGTTAGAATAGCAATTTATCTAAATTTAAATCTAAAACTATATTAATTTTCATGAAGGGTGCCAATACTTCTGAAATTGACTGAAATTCAGTGTTTTAATGTTTTAATGACTCCATGCAGTGAACACATACCGTGCTCATAGTCTGTCCGCAGATGTTTCCATTTTAAACGGTTTTATTTCTTTTTAAAACAACACAATAATGGAGACACACTAACTAACTCTAAAGCTAATCCTGACACTTTATTGTATAGCCTACAGCCTAACGGTAAAACCAATGCTAAGCTACATGCTAACAACGTTACATTTACCAGGAGTCTGTGCAGCCAAGTTATTTTCCTCTAATAGCTATTATCCTATTATCGAAAAAATATATTTTTAAACGGACGTGTCTTATTAACGTTATGGACAGTTTATGAAAACGGGGGTATAACGTGAATAAATATATCCTCTGGCAGCCGAGTGAAGTTTATACCTGGATAACTTACTGCACAGCTTTGTGTCTTCCCTCAGCTCCGGCTCTCTTTCAGCCCTGCTGCTCTGAGAAAGCAACAGTAAAGTTTTACAGCTAAGCATTCGAGTTTAAATGTAAAACAGCAGGGTGTTACATCAGGAACACAGGAAACAGCCGGCCAAGGAGTTTTAGTTCCAATTTTTTTTTTTAATTGAATACAAAAGTATATAAACAACAAAGGCAAATAATCATTCTACAAGAGTAAATAGTCTGTATGGATGTTGCACAGTTTGACCTGTGAGACATCTCGTTCCACTGCATGTCTCAACATGTACCGAAATGACAAAGAAACTTGAACTTGATAAATGACAGACTTAATACAGCATAAGTAATAGAATATTTAGAAAAGACAAAATAAATAAATAAATAAATAAATAGACAATTGAAAAATGAACTTACATGAATTTAAAGCGTAAAAGAAAAGAAAAACAAAAAGAATTAAGGGCATTATCACAATCAATCAAATGATGTCAAAAGATATAGCAGCTTCTTATCACTCTGACCTCTCATCTTATTAAGGGCTTTGGAAAAACATTTTAAGTCATTTTTGAAAATAGTAAGTAGTGGGGGGGATTTAAAGAATCTACACTTATGGATGAAATATTTTGCTAAAATAACAGTATTATAAAGCAAAAAAAAATTAACACAACAGTCTTTGGGTGTCAGGCGGAAGAACGTGCCGGAAACCGAAGTGCAGTTCACGAAGTTTATTGAAGAAACAAAAGGGCAAATGCAGAAAATGGCTAACCTGAGCTAAGCTCCTGGTGTAGCAAAACCTGGTGAATGCTATGATAAGTAGTGTACCTAGCCTGCATAGTCCAGCAAGGTTCAGCAGCCTAAAGTGTAGAATAGACAATGAGCTTGGTGGGGAACGGAGGTTATATAGCCTGGAGGCTGATGAGTGCCATGTGTAGAATATTAGTAGGAAGGAGAGCTGCTAGGTCTGTTAGGTGAAGGTGGCTGGTGGATCCCTGACCTCGTCTGGGTCGGCCTCGACCCTGGGGCGCAGGACGAAGCGGATGGGCGGCGTGGAAATCCTCCAGGAGTGTTGGATCTAAGACGTTCTGTCTCACCACGCATGATCTTTCCTCGGGGCCGTAGCCCTCCCAGTCCACCAGGTATTCCAGGCCTCTGCCCCGACGATGAGAGTTTACATTTACATTTACGGCATTTAGCAGACACCCTTATCCAGAGTGACTTACAACTGAGCAACTGAGGGTTAAGGGCCTTGCTCAGGGGCCCAGCAGTGGCAGGTTGGTGGACCTGGGGTTCGAACCCATGACCTTCCGATCAGTAGCCCAACACCTTAACCACTGGGCTACCACACCACAGAGTTCAGCACCTCTCGCACGGTGTAAACCGAGGGCTGGTCGAGCACTTCTGGCGGAGGGGGCCCTGCCTCACCGGGATGTTGAGCGGTCGATGGGGTGTACCAAAGTTGCGGAAGACATGTTGGAAGAGGGCTTCTGCTGTTTCTAGAGCCGTGGGGAGGCCTCGAAAAGGGACGAAGCGGCAGGCCTTGTAGAATCGATCCACGACCCCCAGGACGCAATTAAAGCCTTCCCGACCGTGGTAAATCCGTCACAAATTCGATGCCGATGTGCGACCACGGCCGTTGGGGAGTAGGCGGAGGGATGAGTTTGCCCACAGGTAAGTGTCAGGGAGTCTTGGAGATGGCACAGATGTTACAGCCCTGGACGAATTCCGCCACTGTGTTTTTCATCCCCGGCCACCAGTATCGCCTCTGAGCCAGATGTAAAGTCTGCCTTCTACCCGGGTGTCCAGAGCCAGGGACTTTGTGTATCGCCCTTAGTAAGGCCTGTCGACACTTCTGTGGAACGAAGATACGGTCTTCCCAACAACCTGGGGGCGCTGGTTCTCCCCGCGTGATGTCCTCTTTCAACTCCCAGATGATTGTGCTCAGTATGAGCGTAGGAGGCAAGATGGGTTCTGGCTCGGCGGATTCCTCAGGCCCATAAACCCGGGAGAGCGCATCGGCCTTTACATTTCTTGACCCCGGCTGATAGGTGATGTTGAAACTGAATCGGGTGAAGAAGCGAGCCCATCATGCCTGACGGGGGTTCAATCTCTTGGCCTCACGGAGATACTGGAGGTTCTTGTGATCCGTGATGACCGTAAACAGATGTATGGCCCCCTCAAGCCAATGTCTCCACTCCTCCAGGGCCAGCTTGATGGCTAGGAGCTCTCTGTTGCCCGATGTCATGGTTCTGACAACTTCTTTGAGAAGCAGGCGCAGTGGTGGAGTCTAGGTGGGTTCCCCGACTGCTGGGAGAGGGTGGCCCCTACGCCTGTGGATGACGCGTCCACCTCCACCACAAATGGGGACTGGGGTTCTGGATGGTGGAGGAGCGGAGCGGCACAGAACCTTTTACGCAACTCCTCGAAGGCTTCCTGCGCCTCTGGGGTCCAGGAGAGGCTTTGGCTTTCCCTCGACATATGCATGTAAGTGCTAATTAAAGAAGACTTAAAACTTAAACTTAAATGAAGATAAAACTGAAGAGTTCATTTAATAACATTAAAACCCTTCACCATGCTCCTGCTCTGCTATGGGTGTCTCATAGAACTGGCACAACCATGTGTAGTAAAAGCCTGTTGTGGTTATTGTGTGTCTGATTCATCAGAATCATCGCTGTCTGACCAGCTGAACTCATGTTCTGCTCTCTGCTGTTCCTACCAAGACGGCAACTTGCTCACCTTCTTTTTCCGTGAGTGGATGAGTGTTTCTCTGTCTCTGAGCTGTTTAGATAGAGACTGAACCTGCTGCTTGAAATATTAACAGTGCTTTTCTCAATTTCATTCTGACCTCTTAGGTTAGACATGTTTCTCTCTCTGCTCTCCAGCTCATGTAGTTTCTGTGCACACAAAACAACATACACAACGCTAAATGATTTTAGAGTAATAATGTAATAACAAATATGGGAAAATGACCAAGCCTATAGAAAAAGAAATCAGATTTCTTGATCTTTAGCTTCGCTGATCAAACACTGAAAAGTCCAAGTGAAAGTAACTTTAAGTCAATGTTTAGACTTTTTACTCTTTTCGAATTATTAAGCCAGTGTAACATGTCATATGTTTTAAGGCCTTTCTAGATTCCTCACTTTATTATTACTTATAAAGATTTCAGAATTCTGATCTGAATTTTTTTCCCTCATCTCTACTTTAAGACAACAGATAAAGTTTGGCAAAATAATGTACTGTAATTTTTCATTTTAAATGAAATCTGCCTACAATTATACTGGGTAAGGGGCAACACAGAGATTACAACACAGTTAGTCTGCCTGAAAATGTCTAAATCCTTAAGCTAAGTTTCCTCGAGTAAACGCTGTCACAATTTTTGACTAGTTGTTGAATCAAGTAGTCAAAAGTTGTCACGTTCTTTACTTGAAACCTACATCCCCCCACAACATGGAGAAAAGTCTAATCTTTTCAGTTTGTTATCAGTAATGGCGTCCACCAATTATTACTAGGTATGACACATTCTTTGTGTCACAAAGACCTTTGTGACTGGTCGTCCAAAAAAAAAATTAGATAAAAAAAGTAGGAGTGCTTTAAAAATCTGTTCTATTATAAGCCTTCAGTGCATGTCTCTATGTTAAGATATTTGAGCCTATATCGTGCAGGGATTACGTTTGTGATCGATCATAGTAGAGATGTGCTAACAACTGTATGATATAAATGTAATAAACATAATATAAATGTAATCATTTCAGCCATTTTCTCCTCTGCTTAAGAAACTCTTAAACCTCTTCAAAGTCCTTCTCACTACTCCTAACACTTTTAAGGGTTAAGATACGTCATGAATAACTTTTACCTTTACTAGGATCTTCTCTTTAATTTTAAGGGGAAACGTCCACATTTCTAAGAATTCTCTTAGAAGTCCGTCACTAGGAGCACTAAGAATCTTCATGAATACAGGCCCAGACCAAGAACAGTTCTGTCATATTAGGATCTGAGGATATGTGTCGCCATCTATGACCTGTAATGTGTAAATTCTCCAGCCTGCGACACACTTACAGACTCTATGGAGATGATCTTGCTTTTTATTTGCTCAAACTCCTGGTGAAGAAGCTTTATCAGGCTGTCGATTTCATCGTGAAACGTCCTTTTCTCCTCCTCTTTGCATCTCTCCATTATCTCCCGGTCTGATGCTTCTCTTCTCCGCTGCTCCTCCATCTCCTGTAGAATATATTCATATATGTATGCGACCGCATGTTAAAAGGTACAGTTCTCTAGGGCTGGCTCAAACCCACCTGCTGTCTCCGATACACATCTGCCTCTCTCTCGGCTTTGAGGCGACTCTGAGTCAGTCTTAGTTTCTCCTTTAGTTCCTCCAGTTCATTCTTCATCTTAGGGCTGGGCGATTTGGCCTAAAATCAAAATCTCGATTAATTGAACATTTTAACTCGATTAAGATTAATGAACGATTATTTTATTTTTATTTTTTTGCCCTCATAGTTCACTGACAAGTTTTGTTTAGTAAATATGCTCACATATTACAAGTGAGAGATTTTTGAATGAAGGGTGCATTACTTGATTTTAAAATAATTGAAGGAAACACACACTATCTACTATCTATGATTATTTATTGAACATCAATGTTGAACAACTGAAATTAAAGCACACATTGCCTAAAACGTCACTTTGTTCTTATAAAAAATAAATAACTTGCACTTTTGGAAACAAAAGAAATTATTTTCAATGTTTTTCATATTAAAAGTAGAAAATAAGCAGTATCTCTTCTAAATAAAATAACTCTTGTATAGCTTCGCTCCACTGTAGCCAATGGAGTCCTATCCTTTGCGATGTAATAACAAATAGCATCAGTTATTTCTTTCCTAACTCTAAAGCTAATCCTGACACTTTATTGTATAGCCTACAGCCTAACGGTAAAACCAATGCTAAGCTACATGCTAACAACGTTACATTTACCAGGAGTCTGTGCAGCCAAGTTATTTTCCTCTAATAGCTATTATCCTATTATCGAAAAAATATCTTTTTAAACGGACGTGTCTTATTAACGTTATGGACAGTTTATGAAAACGGGGGTATAACGTGAATAAATATATCCTCTGGCAGCCGAGTGAAGTTTATACCTGGATAACTTACTGCACAGCTTTGTGTCTTCCCTCAGCTCCGGCTCTCTTTCAGCCCTGCTGCTCTGAGAAAGCAACAGTAAAGTTTTACAGCTAAGCATTCGAGTTTAAATGTAAAACAGCAGGGTGTTACATCAGGAACACAGGAAACAGCCGGCCAAGGAGTTTTAGTTCCACTTTTTTTTTTATTGAATACAAAAGTATATAAACAACAACGGCAAATAATCATTCTACAAGAGTAAATAGTATAAATGACAGGCTTAATACAGCATAAGTAATAGAATATTTAGAAAAGACAAAATAAAATAAATAAATAAATAAATAAATAAATAAATAAATAAACAAACAGACAATTGAAAAATGAACGTATATGAACTTAAATAGAGCAGAAAAGGAAAGAAAAGAAAAACAAAAGGAATTAAGGGCAGTATCACAATCAATCAAAGATATAGCATCTTCTTATCACTCTGACCTCTCATCTTATTAAGGGCTTTGGAAAAACATTTTAAGTCATTTTTGAAAATAGTAAGTAGTGGGGGGATTTAAAGAATCTACACTTATGGATGAAATATTTTGCTAAAATAACAATATTATTAAGCAAAAAAGAATTAACACAACAGTCTTTTAGTAACAACCACCTTTTTTTCTATCAACCAGCCCTGAATTGATATCCAGAAGAGTTTGGAGAAATAGCATGAAGAAAAGATATGATCTGTGTCTTCAGAATGGCTATCACAGAGGGAACAGGGGACAATTTCTATATTAAATTTTTGATTTAGGAATTTGTTAGAAGGATAAATTTTGAAGTGGGTTTCTTTTGCTTTAGGAGGAACAGGAAAACTTAAATAAGCAGTTCTAAGATATTTTACAGTATTCTTATCAAACGTGATCTAAATTGTTTCTCTTAACTTGACAGGGGTAACAGGATTTTAAAACGACTTGTCTTATATAGTAGTTAGTACAAGTTTCACTTTTGAAAATAATATCTCCAAAGTTTAAAGCTGGAAGAACTGGACTAACTTTAGCATAGGAAAGGGCGCATCTCATCAGCATTTTTATGCCAGAATGTATTGCATTAATGACAGTGAAGAACTCTTTCGGGTGACAGGTAAAGCCATGCTTCAATGTAAAGGCATTATAGTCTAAAATGTTACCCATCTCATCCATTAGATCTCTCACTGACCATATATTTTTGCTTAGCCAATTCTTATAGTATAAAGATTTGTTCCTGTGCAATATATATTTGTTGTTCCAAATCAAAGCATTATGAGGTGCAAAATTATGTGTATATGTCAATTTCCAAAATAAAAATACTTGTTGATGGAATGCTGATAGTTTCACCGGGAGTTTGGATAAATCAAAATCGCATTTTGAGAAAAAAGTGAATTCTACCAAATTCTTGAAACAGAGCTGAGGGGACTGTAAACCAAAAACTTTCTTTACACAAAAACATTTTTAGCCATTTAAGTTTTAACAAAATATTCATGTTATCAAATTCAGTTACATTCAAACCACCTTGTTCATAGGATTTAATAATGTCTGCTTTTTTAATATAATGGGCTTCGTGCCTCCAAATAAAATTATAAATTTTTTGGGAACATGTTTTAATAAAATTCGAGGGGGGAGCTAAAGAAAGAGCGGGATAAATCAATCTTGACAAGTATTCAACTTTGGTTAGCAAAATTTGACCTAAAATTGAAATGTCCCTTTGTAACCAGCAATTTAGTATTCGGTTTGCTTTTTGTAAGTTACTTTCAAAATTTTCTTTCATACTTATTTTCTGATCTTTGGTAATTGTAATGCCTAAATACTTCACCTAATCTTTTACTGGGATATTATGCAGACAGGTGATATCACTCTGATGTAGGGCAAGAAGTTCACATTCCTTTAAATTTAGCTGGAGTCCTGATGCCTTAGAAAATGTATTAACTAATGAAATAGCCAGAGGAATTTGATCTTTTTTTTTTTACGAATAATGTAGTATCGTCTGCCAATTGACTGATTGCTATACTTTTACCAAATATGCAGACGGCTGAGAGACAGGTTCCAAGGGACCGTCTGCAAAGTGCAAAACCCGAAAAGCGAATACTAAAAAATAGTCAATAACTTCACTGTAATACACTGTACTGTCACCAGCTCACACACCACTGATGTCCTGATAGTTATACTACAACACGTATTTTGGGGAAATGTCTTTTTGTATAATTTTTATGATTTTTTAAATATGAAAACAATTCCATAACTTCACTATTATGGAAATTATATTCAATAACTTCACTGTAATACACTGTACTGTCACCAGCTCACACATCACTGATGTCCTGATAGTTATACTACAACACTTATTTTGAGAAACCTTGCTTTTTGATTATTTTTATTGTTTGCATTATAAACAATATGCAACAATATACATTTCACTGTGATGTAAACTTCAATGTGTAAATCAGCTTTTGTCAAACATATGTAACCTTGCTGCTTATATAAGAGCTATTACAGATATTGTTAAACTCTACGGTCTCTGTACTTGCATTAGCTCAATGCACAATACCAAGGGATATGTCCACTCGGTATTTGTGCTTCTGTCATCCCAAGGCATTTTATGTGAACCATTTTGTGCAGGTTCCACACTGAATCTATAAGGGGGAAATATGTAAATTATATCTATTAAATATTTGCTTTAGGAATCCTGATATCCTACATGACATTAATGTTAATGTCATGTAAATGCAAACATTGACTTCTGTGTGTTGTTTTTGCTTTTCTTGTTTTGGCAGCGTGGCAGGGAACAGGGGGTTTAAGAGGTGGGCGGGGGTAGTAGTATACCACTTTTTTTTGAGGACTACACCACTGGGTAACACGGTAAAAAATGTGCCTCTTGGTCTCTGACTGGTTGGCCACCCCTGCAAAAGTCAATCCTCGATTTGCTAGAGGCATTGGGTCTCAACCAAGAAAACTGTTTGGTGTTAGGGTTAAGATGTCTCCATACATCCAATACTTTAAGATTGTTGCAAAAATGAGTAAACATAGGGTTTGGTTGAGGGGTACTGCTTTTAGGTGGATGTCTGTCAAGCGTTTCCTCTGGTGTAACATTAAAGTCTCCACCTATAATTATGTTATCTGTTGGGAATAATCTCTTGAAATCACAAATTAAAGAAGAAACATCAGCAAAAAGCAACCCAATGACCATTGGAATCAGTTTTAACAGAGGTCACTTTTTCTGGACAGTTGTTAAACAAGGTCACAGTTCCTGCAGAGTGCGAGGATCCGTGGCTTAACAACACTTTATCTCCCCATTGTCTCGACTAATAAGCAGCATCAGCAACAGTAGAGTGTGTCTCTTGTAAAAATGTAAAATGCGAACCAGTTCCTTTACAAAATAAAAACATAGCCTTTCTTTTGACCTTGTTTTGAATGCCGCGAACATTTTAAGAGAGTAATGAAAACGGAAGCTTAACTGGGAACATAAAATAAAGTATAAAACTAGAAAAAAGAACGAACACTGATTGCGAACTCGAATCAGATATGTACTAAAGGAGTGACAGCTAACCGAGTACATACCTCGCAACCTAGTATTTCTCCAAATTATCATATCTCACACCATCCTACCCATAATAAATTTCAAGTGCAGGACTCCGTTGGGTCAATGTGCCTTCCTTCAATACAACCAAACTTTGGGTTACTTAAGGTCAGCCCCGGTTCTTTGATAACAGAGTGAAGTGTTTCACTATGGGGAATCACTTCTGAGGAAGATCTATGACACCACTTCCGTCTTTGACAGACAGGTCGACCTGCGACCAGGATCTGCCCCACCTATATCAGCCAGGTCGACCCCTGTCTACATCATTATCGAGATTTCTTCCCTTCCAGATTTAAGGAGGGATGTGCTGGTGAAACACCTCACTCTGTTATCAAAGAACTGAGGAATCGCATAAACGTATGTGGTGTTGCCCAACTCGCCGCCAAGCAAATGTCCAGAACAGAAACTCCCCTGAGTAAAGCCCACGATGTGGCCATACCCCTAGTGGAGTGGGCTCTCAAACCCTTAGGGCAGGGGGTCGGCAACCTTAAACACTCGAAAAGCCATTTGGATCCGTTTCCCACAGAAAAAAAACACAGGGAGCCACAAAACCCTTTTGACATCTAAAATGAAGATACTGTAACACTGCATATATCCTTTTTTACCTTTATGGAAAGTATAGAAAAACTGTAGTGTGCTGCATTTATGAAATCAATGAACTGCTACAGAGTAAACGAAATTTTATTTCTGCAGGCAAACAAAATTATTTTGAACAGTTTGAACTAACCTTAACGAAAAAGACGCTGGGTTGAAGGTTACTTTCAAATAAAATGTTCAATGTCTAATTGAGTCCTCTTCGTATTCATGACATCGAAATTTTAACTTGCCGGCTGCAGCAAACCAAAAATGCGTCTGCTTCTGTGTGTTGAATTTCGCAAGTCGGCAGTTATGATGCATATTTTGAGCGACAAACAAATTAAACACGGTTTATTTTAATGTTACAAGAGCATCATAATCTTAGAATTTAGAATTACATTTTTTTTTAAAAACTAACTAAAATTAAATAAATTTAAATTAAATATTTATTTTCCAAATCTACAGGGAGTCGCAGCAGAGGGATGAAAGAGCCACTTGAGGCTCAGGAGCCTCCACAATCCAGTGGGATAGCCGCTGTTGAGATAACGGCTTCTCTATGTGAGGAGTAGCCCAAGACACAAACAGCGCTGTTCTCTCCACATACGCCTGAAGAGCCGACACCGGGCACAATGTATTAAGTTTCTGCTCCTCCGGGGAAGAAAACAGAGGAGGATGAAAAGCTGCCAGTTCAGTAGACGGGCACCTATATGCCAATTCCATAACCTTAGGCACGAAAGCAGGGTTAGGACGAAAAGAAACTTTAGTGAGCCCCGGAGCGAATTGTAAACAAGACGGGCTAACCGACAAAGCATGTAAATTCAATTCAAGTTTATTTGTATAGCGCTTTTTACAATTGACATTGTCTCAAAGCAGCTTTACAGAACATAAACATAGGACAGAAGGTTAATATAAAGAATAATATAAAGATTAATAGAATGCAAAATTCAAGATTAATATTAGATGGATTTAGTTCACAATGTGTATGTATATATCCCCAATGAGCAAGTCTGAGGTGACTCAGGCAGCAGTGGCAAGGAAAAACTCCCTTAGATGGTAAGGAAGAAACCTTGAAAGGAACCAGACTCTAAGGGGAACCCATCCTCATATGGGTGACACTGGAGGGAGTGATTATAAAAATACAGTTAAACAGATGTTGTATAGATGCAAAAGATCACATGGAGTTCACATCTTTTTAGTATAGCAGAGTCTAACTGTAGCTGATAGATCTCTAGATGCCTCAGGATTAGCTGAGTCGGCCTCATCTCAGCGGAGGTCCAAAATCATCGCACTGAAGTTGATCGGAGCTGGTACAGTTTCTGGATGCCTCGGGATGGGTAGAAAGAGAGAAGCAGTGGAGAGGGATTAACATATCTGCTGTTCATAATATTTGCAAATCTGATATAATAGTGCACCGTATTATGGGATGTATTATGTGTACGCCTGACTAAAGAGATGAGTTTTTAATCAACATTTAAACTGGGAAAATGTGTCTGAGCCCCGAACTCTATCAGGAAGACTATTCCAAAGTTTGGGAGCTAAATATGAAAACGCTCTACCGCCTTTAGTAGACTTAGATATTCTTGGAACTACCAGAAGTCCTGAGTTTTGTGATCTCAGAGAGTGTAAAGGATTAGAAGACTAGTTAGATACATGGGAGCTAAACCATTAAGAGCCTTATACATGAGTAGCAGCAGTTTGTAATCAATTTTAAACTTAACAGGTAGCCAGTGTAGAGATGATAAAATTGGGGTTATATGATCATACTTTCTTGTCCTGGTAAGAACTCTGGCAGCTGCATTTTGGACTAACTGTAGCGTATTTATTAAAGATGCAGGACAACCACCTAGTAATGCATTACAATAGTCCAGTCTAGAGGTCATGAATGCATGAACTAGCTTTTCCGCATTAGATACAGACAGGATGTTTCTCAGCTTGGCAATATTTCTAAGGTGGAAGAAGGCTGTTTTTGTAGTATGGGCGATATGATTTTCAAAAGACAAGTTGCTGTCAAATATAACACCCAGGTCTTTCACTGACAATAAACTGGAGGTTTCACCATTTAATTCTACAAAATGGTATCGATCAGACAGGTAGGATTTAAATCAACTTAAAGCCTGTCCATGAATACCTGTGTAATTTTGTAAGCGATCTATAAGAATGTTGTGATCTATAGTGTCGAATGCAGCACTAAGGTCAAGTAGAACTAATAGTAACATTCAGTCTTGGTCCGAAGCTAACAAGAAGTCATTTGTAACTTTTTCTGTGCTATGATGGGGCCTGAAACCTGACTGAAACTCTTCAAAGGTATTGTTCTCCTGTAAGAAGGAGCACAGTTGAACAGACACAACCTTTTCTAGTATTTTAGACATAAATGGAAGATGTGAAATAGGTCTGTAATTAGTTCATTAGGATCTAAATTAGGTTTCTTAATGAGTGGCTTAATAACTGCCAACTTGAAATATTTTGGGACATAACCTAAAGATAGCGAGGAGTTAATAATATTAAGAAGAGGCTCACCAGCTTTATATAACACTTCTTTCAGTAATTTAGTTGGGATGGGGTCTAGTGAACAAGTTGTTGATTTAGCTGTAGTAATAATCTTATCTAGCTCTTCCTGTCCTGTACTTGTAAAGCACAGTAGTTGTGAGTGTAGCACTTTAGGTGAGACTGAGTCACCTAATCTGTCTTTAGTGGTCGGAATAATAGTTAATATAGGAATAATAGTCGATAGCGTGGTGAGACACAGTCTGTTCTACAGGTAGTATGTACATTATGAGGTAATGGTCTGTGATGTCATCACTTTGTGGTATGATATCTACAGTATATCAGTGACATCTATTCCGTGTGATATTATTAAATCTAGTGTGTGATCAAGATGATGTGTTGCTCTAGTGATGTTTTGTTTAAGCCCAAACGAGTTGAGTAGGTCCATTAATGTGAATCCCAAAGCATCGTTTGTATTGTCAACGTGAATGATAAAATCTCCTACAATTAATGCATTATCAAAGTTAACCAATAGGTCCGAAAGAAAATCTGCAAACTCTCTAAGAAAATCAGTGTAGGGCCCTGGGGGTCTATACACGGTCGCTGTAGCAAAAGACATCATGGATTTTTTCATGTGCATGTGCGAGAGTGCAACATTAAGAACGAGCACTTCAAAAGAACTAAATCTATACTGTGTTCTCTGGATAACAGTGAGGAAATCACTAATCACACCTCCACGACCAGTCTGACGAGGCTCATGCTTATAGATATATCCTGATGGTGTAGACTCATTTAGACCAATGTATTCATTTGGTTTAATCCAAGTTTCAGTAAGGCAGAGTGCAGTGAGGCTACTTTCTGAGATGATTTCATTTACAATAAGTGCTTTTGTGTGCAAGTGATCTAATGTTCAGAAGCCAAACGTTAGGAACTGTTTTTGTTTGTTTCTTTGCCATTTTTCTGGTCCAATTACGATTATGATTATTAAGATTAAGATTATTTTGAGAACTTCTCATGCATTTACTTTTTGATCTCACTACTTGGGGAACAGACACCATTTCTATATTATGAGCTGTGTGTATTTGTATCAGTGTGACGAGGTGAATGATGGCTATTAAAATTTAGGTTTAAATCATAGTTTACCAGTCAGAAGGTGTGCAGCTCCCTGGAGATGTGGTCTGAGGGGATCTCCACTCCAACTCTGCTGGGGTGCAGGCCATCAGCACGGAACAGCCACTCTACGACACTCCCAGAAAATTTTCGAGTTATCAATAAAGAGTAAATTGTGAGCCTGACACCATGACTGTAACCATTCATATAAAGCAAAAAGTCTACTGAACTTTTCGATTCCTCGCTGGTACGTGGGAAGAGGTCCAGACACGATGATCCTCGCCGCAGGCGCTGTGCTGCGAACCGTCTCCACCAGGGTGTTGAAGTCCCTCTTCAGGATCTCCGACTGCCTCAGGCTGGTGTCGATCATGCCGGCATATAGAAACACAGCTCCGGTGTTTCTGCTCATGACCCTAGGTACCTGTGCAGTGACATCAAGAACACGAGCACCAAGTAAGCAGTGAGTGCGAGCCTTACCTTTAGCCACAGAGTAGCATGGACGTGGCAGACGATGGAGTCTCCGATGGTCACAGCTTCTCGGTCCGTCTCGCGAAGGGGAGCGAAGCAGTTCCGGGTGGGGATCTCGAAGACCGGTGGTGGCCCACGTCTTCCGCTGCTGCACCAAGGGTCTGCGGTACCCTGGTGCCGGAGAGAACAGCGCCTGTAAAGGCAGCTTCCTGGGTGCGCTGGGCCTGGACAGAGTAACACACGGAGTAGAGGTGGAGGGAGTAGTAATTTCACGCCGGGGATTTACCTGAGACCAGGTACCTTCCAGCGCGGCCTCCAGCTCCAGTTCCACCGAGTGCAGCTCGAACGTGTCCTCACCTGCACTCAAAGGCAGACACACAAGCGACATGGTGTTATAGGGCAAATACAACAGGGATAATTGGTGTGAAAAAGGTGTACTAGCGGTAACCGGGCTAACAGGCTATTGATGCTAGTGATGCTAACCAGCTAGAAGCGGACGCTCAGGAAAACAAATAAAATGTTAGCGATATCAAAAAGTATTCAGAGCTATTGTTCTACTCTTAAGATGCTATTGCCGGTGTGTTCGCCAAGCAAACAAATGGGACCGGCACGCGGCAAACAATTCAAACACAGGAAGTGTAAATCACTTAAACACTTGGCTGTCACCAAAGCCAGGAGCAGTGCCATCTTTAGAGAGAGATACTTAAGTCCCACCGCCCCTATTGGCTCAAAAGGATGTTGAGACAAGGCTTCTAAGATGATGGGTCTCGTATGCGGCGCGCCCCCTTCATAAAGCGACTTATTAAAGGGTGCTGGCCTGCCGATTTTTCACCAAAACCTATATGGCAGGCTGAAATAGCTGCCAGGTATACCTTAATGGTGGAGAAAGCCATCCCTTTATCTAGCAGATCTTGAAGAATGTATAATATATCCCTAACAGGGCACTGAAACAGGATAATCACTCTCCGCTCACACCATTCGTCAAAAACACACCATTTATTGCTTTAAAGTGTGAGGGTAGAGGAGGCTCTTGCACTCTGTATAGTATGTATGACTGACGAGGGCAAGCCAGCCACATTCAGATTCCACCTCTCACGGGCCAAGCCCAGAGGGCTAACATCTCCGGATGAGGATGGTAAATTTCCCCCTGCGCCTGTGACAGGAGGTCCCTCCATGGGGGGAGGGGCCAAGGGTGACCCGACAATATTTGAACTATCTCGGCCACCCAATGTTGGGATGGCCAGCACGGGGCTATCAGAATTAATGACAGACACTGCTCCCTCTATCTGGCTGAAGTTGGGGAGATTAGGCTCAGAGGGGCAAATGCATACAGAAGCACGTCTGGCCATTGATGGGCTAAAGCATCCACACCCAGCAGTGCATTTACGTCCACCAGAGAGAAATACAGAGGGCACTGAGCGTTTTCTTGCAAGGTGAAGAGATCTACAGCAGCCTGACAGTACCTCTGCCATATCTGGCTCACCACCTGAGGATGGAGTTTCCAATCCCTGTAAAGGGGGTTTCCCCTGGACAGTAAATCTGCTCCCCTGTTCAAAATCCCCGGAATGTGAGTTGCCCTGAGAGATAGAAGCCGTGTGAAGGGGCGTCCTGAGCATCACAGGGTTTTTCCAGTGTCTGAGTGCTTCGAAACACATGTATGATTGATTCTCACCGGCCGGCTGAGATGCCGGCAAGAGCACAGACGCAAACGCACGATCCAGCGCTGAAAGTCCCTCATTTTGAGTAGCCCCAAATGTACTACAGCGATCACTGAAGCCATTATGGCTGACCCCAGTATTCGTAAGCACAGTCTGTACGGGACCACTTGTCCCCTCTGAAAATGAGTGAGACATTGTGTGAAAGACGCTTTTCTCTCTTCCGTCAATTTGACTTGATACGAAAGGGAGTCCAAGTTGAGCCCCAAATACTCTGTTTGTTGATAGGGCACCAACCGGCTCTTTATCATGTTTATCCTGAAACCCAAGTCACTGAGGTGATTTAGGACCATTTCTGCGTCTTTTATGGCTTGCTCTCTTGATGACAAGCATATCAGATAATCGTCTATGTAAGAAAATATTCTTATTCCCTTGTCCCTCAATGGGAACAGGGCTGCCTCCACACATTTGGTAAAAACCCTCGGAGCTAAAGACAGCCCAAACGGTATAGTTTGAAATTCGTATGCTGTGCCCCGGTATGCAAACCCGAGGAATTTCCTGTGAGAGGGGTAAATGTCTATGTGGAAGTATGCATCCGACAGATCTATCGTCATAAACCACTCGTTTGGGTGAATCGATTGACAAAGCACCTTGTGTGTCAGCATTTTGAATGAATACTTTCTTAGGAGCTTGTTTAATATACGCAGATTCAAAATAAGACAGAAGGCTGTGCCGCCTTTCTTTGGAACTACGAAATAACGGGAATAGAAGCCCTGACGGCTCTGTTCCCCGTGCACCACTCTGATTGCCTGTTTGCTCAGAAGGGTTTCGATTTCGGCCGTCAAAACACAAACACAATTCTCCCTTGGCCACTGATATGATCAGCCCATTGAAACGAGACAGTTTTATGGCAAACTGAAGTCTGTATCCCCGTGAAACTGTTGCTAAAACCCACGGATGAACCGTGCTCTGTGAATAAGTGCACACTCAAATTACAAGTCAAACCAAAAAAACCCGTTCAAGCCGCACTCCACAGCAAAAGTAAATCATAACCTCAAACCACAACAAGTTGTTTCCCCCTCATTAACAGAGTACACCACATATGTAAGGTAAAGGAAACCCCCAGTCATTAGTTGGTCCAAGATAAAACAAACAAGAAAACAATTAACCATTAAGCCATCAATGCTTTCAATAAAAGTAAACGGTAATCATGCATCATCTGTAAAAAGACAAAGAAAATACAAATTGATTGCCATACCATATTTAACAATCTTAAAAACACTTAAAAGAATTACACATTAAAAACACAAATTACAATATAAAAAGCTTAAAACCAAATACTTTAGTAAGCATAAGTCACAACCCCTACGTTTACAATTCAGTTCTAGGCTGCTATACTGTTCATTAGTCAATTGGTCTTTTCATCTGCTATAACACAGCCTTGAAAACACCAAACAGCTTTTCTTAGCACATGGTACACAAAGAGGAAGTCACCAAGTTTGACTTCCTTTTATACTCTCTTGACTCCTGGGATTTGTAGACCACCCAATTTGTAGTCCTACACCTTCTACCCCATTACACATGTTTTATTTTCAATTCCACTGTATGTGTAAGTGCTTGGTGACACTGCACATGGCTCTGACCTCCCTCTTTTCTCTGAACTAGATTAGAGCGAACATAAAGAGCCCTTATTGAACAGAAGGGCTGTATTCCCGCCTTCTTCTCTTCGCCGGCGGAGAGAGAAGGACAGGGGAACACCTGTCAGGTCACGTGTCAGGTCGCACACCTTTTCTTCCTTTCCTCGGGGTGGGGCGGACGGTTCCTAGCCGCCGCGGCCGCAAATGAATGCTTTCCCCAAGGTCTGGAGCCATCCTGTTGCCCGCTGTGAGCAGGTCTTACAGTTTTCGTGCTCATCGGCCGCCCTCTCGATGCTGCGGCTGCTGTGAAGCCCTGCTGCATCGGCTGAGAGGGTGGTCACGTCGCTTGTTTGCGTGGCAAGCAGAGGTGAAAAGCTTCATCCTCCTGTTTTCTGAGGGTGCTGGTTTCTCTCATTTTCTCGAGAGCAGGCCCAAATAAACCCTTAGTCGGGTCGTAAGGGACATCCATCACCTCTGCTTTCTGAGTGTCGCCCAAGCCTGACAGGTTTAACCGCAGTGCTCTCTCACCTGATTACGGCCAAGCCCATTACGTGGCCGCAGCCCTGCACCACACCGCATGAGGAGCGCAGGACCAGATCGCTTACGACACAAATTTCGTCCCAGAGTGCCGGGTTCGGTACTCCTGAGTCCAACTGCTTGATATGCTGACAGTAAAGTCACAGCATTCAGCGAGCATACGGACTGCCCCGCGTAATTGTACATCCTCCGAAAGGTTGCAGTGGTCAGTCGATCCATCTTATTCGGCAGTGAAAACTGCGATGAGGCGGAAACAGACTGTCAATTCGGGTGGAAGTGATAAGCCAAGGCTGAAGGCTCCACTGCTGGGGGTCCGGCCAACCCCAGCTCCTCCATCCCTTGAATCTCCAACATCGAGTGTCCCTTGGTGGGGAGCTTGCTCATAAAGGGGCTAGACCAATATCGAGACATCTCCTTCATGCATGCAGGCATGGCAGGGAGGAGCTGTCTTGCTGCCGAGTGGGCCAGCGGCAGCCTTTTCCCATCATAAAGGTCTCTTACGGCTCCTACGGCAGTTTCAGCGGCTGGCCAGGCTAGGCCCAACTTCGCCGTGGCCCATTTGCACACTTCGTGCAGGCTGCTGTCAGCAGGAGGGGCCAAATCATTCGTGCTAGATGGTCTAGACTGTTGGGCTGGAAAGGGGGAATTGTCTTCCTCCTCTTCATCTACCATGCCGAGATCGAGGAGGTCAGAGTTAGCATCGCCATCTGCGTCCTCATTCCACAGTTCATCATCCTCCTGCATTAGCAGGCCATCAAACCGCGGAGGCATGTCCTGGGATTCGGCTTCCATCATATCCGCCCAGCTCTTACTAGCTCGTGGCAGATGGGCAGTCGCTGTTGAGGCAGCTTCAGACAGGCAAGGGTCCTGCTGGTTAGCTACCGACACTTTCAGCCTCCTTTCCAAGATTTTCACCAGCATTGACGCGCAGTGAGCGCATGTCTCCGGATCCGCTAGCGACATACACACTATACACACTATGCACATAGGGTGAGGGTCCCTGCCCGAGATGGTAGGGCGGGATACAGCCTCCTTCGTCTTCGACTCATGCCCTTTGGTGGGGATAATCACCGTCGGCATAGCGCAATCTAAAGACTTGTCACAACGCGTTAGTCTGTTAGACGCGGTAGGTCCTTGATGCGTAAACCCAAGTAAACTAGATGTCTCCTACCGCTGTAACTAAATACGCAATAGGGAGATCAGAATAGCTCGCCGTGACGTGGACGCTATTCAAAAATTTAGGGTTGTCACTCACCACAATCCCTACACTGATGTCGGTCCGTCTATTGAACAGTTACGCGAAATCAGCAAGTCAGGATGCGCTGAGAGAGCTTGCTGCAGTCTTGCTCACGGGAAGAAAGCGTGAATGACGTAGACAGGGGTCAACCTGGCTGATATAGGTGGGGCGGAGCCTGGTCACAGGTCAACCTGTCTGTCAAAGACAGACGTGGTGTCATAAGAGCTTCCTCAGTTGGTCACGCCCAAAGCGATTCCCCATAGTGAAACAGCGGTCAAAGTTAGAAAAAGAACGGTCCACTGTAGTACGCTTTGTTCCCTTCTTTACGCGCCTGAGCAATCAGCAGGCGTTTCGGTAATCCTTCGTGAAGTCTTCCACAACTCTGACTCCATGGTTTAGGCAGATAGATGAGTTTTTCGTTGATTTCCAAATTTCGTCCCTGTATTTCTGCATTGTGAACTGCACAATCATCTGTCTTGGTCTTCCTGGCTCCTTCTTACCAATCTGGTGCACTGTGTCAATAATATCATCTAATTTCTGTATCAAGTGCGGAGCAATTTCGGCAATCAGGTCAATCACTTCCCTGTGAGGATCCTCTTCAGACTTTTCCCTCATATCGTTGATTCCATCTTCTCTTATATCGTTCAAGCTCTGATGTTCTGTTTTCCAGGTCGCTCTGTGCAGCGGTTAAACTCAGCACTCGCACTTTTCTTTGCAGTCTTTAATTTCAGCCGAGTTAAATTCGACAGCTTTGGAGATTTCTACTATCATGATGCTGTTGCTTCGCATTTGATTCGCCATTTCTTCTAACTTTTCATCTTGTTCTTCCAGCTATAATGAAGTCATAAATTGTTAATGCATGCTACATTTTCTACTCTCCAGGGATTTGTGCTATTGCTGGGGTTTCCATCTTCACCAATTTGATTGTGACCAACTTTGCGCTCACTACCTTTACCTCACCTAATGGCTTGGGTGTAGTTGGCTCTGGTCTTTTTGGATCACCGCTTACTCCAAGGTAGTAGAACGACACACACTGAACTGTACAAAAACCCCAGTATTAATACCTTCATTATAACATTGTTATTACTGATGGTCTGTCAGATACCCGTTCGGCTCCGCCCTGTTCGTTGGTTGGGTCGGTGGTGGTGTTCTGTTTGTTGGTGGTGTCTTGATGTGTTTGGACTGTCGTGGACTGATGCCAGAGAAACGGTGAGTTTGAACTCCAGTCACAGTAATCTGTCATCTGGGACAGACGATGTGTGGGCCGGCTCTTTCCTTATTTAACATATGATATGTGCAATCTTACTAAGTTTAAATTAGATAACAATATTTTCTATTGCTAAAATAAAGCTATACCATTCTATATACATTCACGTTTCACACTTTATTTTCAGAAGCTATTTACCACTTACATAAAAGATATACTTAAAATGTGTAACACCTGTTTATTACTAAATTGAGATTCTTATGAAGCATAAACATTTTGAAACATATTGCAATTCTATGTTTCAGATGCAATATTCTTCACAAGATTCTTCACAAAATTCTACACCCCACATGAATAGAAATGTCTATATAAGTATGTCTATAAAATATCTATATACTCTAAATAATAAAAAGACTGAAATAGTTTTTGGCTCCAAATAAAAGCCAAAAGTGTTTGCAGTCTATGTAACTTCAAGGTGGGAGTTATCAATCAGGGCTTATTTTTGACTGAAAACAGTGAAATCCTTTAGTGATGAAAGTGTCTCTTACCTGAGAAACAGTCCATGTTACAGTACATTTGTCACACACATTCTACAAAATGAACTCCTGTTTTTTTTATTATTATTATTATTATTATTATTATTATTATTATTATTATTATTATTATTATTATTATATTCTAGCATCATTGCATCTTTTTTCTTAATTAAAGATTTTTTTAGTATATGGGTTCTCTATTTTTGTCTGTATTCCAATAATTATTAAGTCATGTTTACGATTTGTTTGCAAACACATTAATCAGAGACATTAACAGATCAAAACACTAGCACATATAAAAGCTGCATTATTATTATTATTTTTGTTGTTGTTATTACTAATAATGTTCATGCATTTTTTTATTTATTTTAATTAATTAATTTTTTTATTCATATGAATTCACTTGAAATCTGTACACTCTAAACCCAGATTTTGTGTTAATGAAACATTTTAAGTGGTCATTACTTATTCTTTGTCGTTTTTAAAAAAAACGTTGTCACTACTAATTCAAATTAGTTGTTTGCACTCGTCTTCGTCTTCTTCTTTCGGCTTTTCCCTTCAGATGAAATATTGAGTGCAATGATCATGTTAAGCAGAGACAACTTGGTATGTTACGCTTCTGTAAGAGAGGAGAGGGGCCTGAAACAGGTCAACGTGACAATGCGCTTTCTGGTCCTCGGCGCACAAAACGTGGATTTTTGAAAGCACTTTGAAACGGTGAGTGTAAATAGTCTAATATATAGAAATCTTTCTGACAATAAATGATTACCCTAAAACCGATGTTAGTTAAATGTTAACTTAGTGTAAATGTGACGATGGATTCTAGTTTTTTCACTCATTCTCTGTCCATTCACAGTAACATGAGCTATTTCTGCCAGGTCACATTTAATAACGTTAGCCAGTGTTATATGTTCCCAGTTACAACGTTTGTATTTCACTGGCATAAGTTTTTTTCTGTTGGTTCATATAAGCGTGTATGCATGTACAAGTGCTTGTCGCTAATGCTAGCATATGTCTCTGGTGTCGGTTTTTTGTCGGCTCATACTGTATAAGCGTGTGTAAGTTATGCATGTACGTTACACACTAGCATATCTCTGGGGTATTGAAAATAACCGTTCAAAAAAATGTGTTTCTTAAAGTTTCTTTCGAAACTTTTATTATTTTGTGTTTGTTTGTAGTAGCAACTTAAACTGTTTAAAAGATGTAGTCATTAGCAGATGTTCATTAACGTTTTACAGTGAAAGTGATTTTCTAATCTAAACGTTTTCTTATGCTCTGTTTTCACAGGTTCTTTTGAAGATGCAGTGGAAGTTTTGTGAATTTATATGTGACAAAGAGGTTACCTATTAAAACATTATAGTTAACTACCATCAGGGCTAAGCTAGCATCAGTAGCCATGCCAGTTTTTTGTTCTCAAGATGCACAGTGTGAATCTCTGAACAGATTCTTGTTCCGATTGTCCAGTCACTGCAGTAAGTGCTCTTAACATTTACCAGTGTTCAGCGCTTATAGTGTACTGTATGTTAAAACTGCATATTGTTGCTCTATTCATATGAGTTAACAGTTATAAACTGAAAGGTTGTCACCAGTGCATGCAGGAGTGTGTGCATGTGCTTTTTTCCCTTTGTTTTTATCCAGTTTAATGCTTTATTGTTGAATAATGTATTTTCCTCTAAACACTGTATTGTTAACATTGTGAATTTGAGTACATTGCAGTGTTACCTGTTTTTTGTCAACAATAAAAAAATTAAATGGTGTTATTGGTTAATTTCTTATTAAAATTAATTAATTAATAAAAGTAGTATAATTTAAATTATAAGACATTAATAGTTATTTTATAAATCATATGCTCACAAACATTAGTAATGTGAACTAATGAATTTCAGTAAAGACTACTAATTATGTTGGCTTTGTAGAAGCCAACATTCTGTTTTCCTATTTAAGCTTAGACAAAAAAATTTAAATAGTAACTCCTCCTAGGGCTTTTGAGCCATACTCACCAAATTCGGATATGTTGTAGAACCTGGTCGTTTGTTGCTGTTTCTTTTCTAAGCGATCCGAGTACCGGTACTTCCGGTACCAGGTCTCAAAGTGGCCTTTTTCCCCATAGATTCCCATTCTAAACTTTGGAGGTTTATAACTTGGCAAGCTTTTGAACTATCTACACCAAACTCGGCCAGCTCCTTTAGGGTGATACTCTGAACAAAGTCGGTGTATCGATTGGCCTTTCGATTGTGCCGCAGTCCCGCCCCCAAAATATGCAAAATCAAAAAACTTTTTACAACATGGACTTGTGACATATCAAAACACTCAGCCCAATGTGGGGAACTTCCTCAAGAGTATTAGGATGATGTCACATGCTCGTCTCCACTTAAAGCTCCGCTTTAGCTTTCTGTCTACTTGCTTCCAAAAGTAACACTGACCCTTATGTCCACTCGCCTCCAAAAAGCACCGGCCTTTGCAAATACTTGCATCGTCAAAGCCAACATCAAAGTTTGTCGCGACAAATTTCACAAATCTAGTGTAAATTTGATTTGTCTATCGCATGACTTGAGATTCTATGTTCAGACAACTTAACTTGTTTAGTTTTATCCTGTGCAAAAACTAAAATGGTTTGGTGCAACGGGTTTCCTCGCAAATTTCTAGTAATGTCAACTAATTCAGGTTAAGAGTGTAGGTGAAATATTACTAATGGAATGTAGTATTTGTTTGATTAAATCAGAGAATATTTTTTCTCTCTTTTTTTTGCAATACAAAACAAAGCCACATAAAATGTCCCTTAAATGTAGTTCACTTTAAATAGAATTTTCATTTTAATTTAAGTCACATTTCCATAAAGCTAAACAGTACAACATATGCATGTAAGTGCTAATTAATGAAGGCAAGTGACAGTTTTAAGACTTAAAACTTAGACTTAAACTTAAATGAAGAAATTGAAGAGTTCATTTAAGAACATTAAAGCCCTTCACCATGCTCCTGCTCTGCTGGCAGCTGAGCTCCATACGCTAGTGCCTGAGGTGGCGGCCACATCTGAGCTTCTGCGCCCGGTTGTGGGTGGCGCAGTGAGCTCCTCGATGGAGGATAAGTCCATCTCACTCTCTTCATCAGACACCTGCAGAAATACAACTGTATCATGTATGATTCAGCAACAATGACACTCTTAATTCACTAAACTGATTAGCTTTTTGGCTTGGTTAGGATGAAACTAGCACAAAGTCTTCCTTAAATGCAATGCAATGTACTAGTAAAAATGATGTGTACCAGTTGTGAACCAGGAAAATTCACTGAATTTATAATTTAACTGAAACAAAGGTTACAAACAAAAGCATTTTTTCCAAACATACTTACATTCCACATCCTATTCCCAACACACTCACAAGCATACGAAAGAAAAGGCATTTGTGTGGATGAATGTTCAAACTGCATTTTGTGTGATGTTTACTAAAAAACTGCATTTCAACAATATAGCTAAATGCTATTAAAACATGAGGGTTCATTTTCTTTAATGGTATTGGTGTGATTTTCTTTACCGCCTGTTGTTTGATGATGGAGGGTCGAGGTGAAGGTTGAGAGGCTGGAGGCAGGACTCGTATTCCTCCTACAGGTTTTTTTGTGATACTCAGCTGCTTTTCTAAACTTCTTGCCAGCGTTTGAACTGAACCTGAGACCAAAGAGAACAGAGAAGGTAGGTGAGCTTGACACTCCTACAAGCTATGAATAAGAGTGTCTCATAGAACTGACACAACCTGCTCTATCTCTAGTTCTCCCACCATGTGGTTTTTGTGTGTCTGATTCATCTGAATCATTGCTGTCTGACCAGCTGAACTCGTGTTCTGCTCTCTGCTGTTCCTTTGTTGATGTGAGGTGGACAGAGGTGGACGGTTTGTCCCGGGAGCTGGTGATATAGGCGCTGTCCTCGCCTGACTCGTCATCATCGTCCTCTTCTGAGCTGAAGGGTGGAGTTCTGAGAGAAGGAAAGCATACATTAATCACACATCAACATTTTCTGATAAGCAAAGGGAATATTGACCAAAGCCTGGCATGTATGACGTGTGTGAGGTGAAACACATCACATTTTCCTCAGTGATCCGATACTATATGGGGTTTTCGATAATATATAAAGCGCGTTGTTTTAGATGGACCTGACAGCTGCTAAACTTTGGAACAAGCTGCAACAAAATGGTGAAAAGATAAATACAAAAAAAAACTTCCTTTCATAATATTAACACCAGATGGCAGCATTAACATGTAATAATGGTGTCCTTTCATACATTTTATATTTACATACATTTTATGACATTTTTAGAGGCAGCAAGTGAGACATGAACAGTGAAACAATATAAGAATGTAAACAGTAACTAAGTAGTTATCTGAATTATTTACTTTATTTGTTTTGTATTTTGCACAAAGTGCCCGTCTACGAGTGAAGGCTCAGATAAGGTTGCTATGAAACGTGGAATATAAAATCATTCAAATATTTCCCTTTTTGGTTCATTTGTTCACCCTCTATTCTGCTCCATTTCAATCTTATATATTATCCTGATCAGGGTCGCGGCCTTTTCATAATTCTTAAGCATTCTTAAACTTCTCTTTTAATCTACATACATGTTTATTTGTCCTCTAATGCATTTCACACCTTCCTCTGCTCCACCTTCTCTTATTCTTTTACTTTTCTTTATTTTCTTGAGATGACGTCTACCTTCATGTCAATCATATAGGGCATGCATACAACCCTGATATGGTCATTGAACACACCGTTGTTAGGGTCGCTGGAATTAACTTATGCTGCAAGTAAACACTCTGTGGACATCAGGACTAGCAATGAATGAAAATTTTGATCATTTGCTGTCACTTTGCTCTTCAGTCTACCCTGAAGAGCCAGAAGACTTTAACACGAAAGGACAAATTTTCAGGGTAGGTTTAGTTGTATTCAGTGTATTTGTTCAGTTTTGTTGTACTTATGCATTGAAATAAAAGTATTCATATTCGATTTGTATTCTGTTCTATTCTATGTTGATATTTCCGACTGACAATATTATAAGTTACAAAATAACAAGTTACTTGAAATAATTATCATTTTTCATGTCATAGATTTATATTATTGAGGTGTGTGTGTGTGTGTGTGTGTGTGTGTGTGTGTGTGTGTGTGTGTGTGTGTGAGTGAGTGTGTATGTGTGTAGGGAATCACCTGCTCTTCTTTTGCTGTGCTGGTCGAATCGATGTGGGTGCAGGTGCTTTGGAGCGTGGTGCAGCTGTAGGAGTCTGATGAAGCTCACGTTTCTGTGGGGGGTGTTTGGAGCTGAGCCGTCTAAGTTTGGGGCTTTGTTCTAAAACTGGACTACGAAGCTTCTTTCTCGCTAAAAAAAAAAACCAGGAGTAGAACTCATCAGACAAATGCAGGACCATTCAATGTAACAATGAAGTTTTAACAATGAAACTGCTTTGACTGCATAATATAATGTACCGTGTGCTTCTGTAGTGTTAATGTGTGTAGGTTTGGTATGTGTGTTCTTACGTAGCATGTGCCTGCTAGGCGTAGATTTTCCCTGACTCGTCTGCAGCTCTCTCACTCTTTGCTCTAGCTGGTTCTCAATGCTGCACCTCAAATCATGCAAATGTGCTTGACTCCTAAAATTCTGTTCTCGCTCATACATTAGTCTCCTAAAGGTCTGAGCAGAGATTCCCTTAGTGCCCTGAACAACACAACAAGGACTGTATCAACAATACAATAAATATAGCATGGCTTCAGCATAATTCAGTACAATGAACAATAAAATAGTGACATGTACAACCCTAAATTAGTGATTTCTAAATTTACTTTGACTTGTATTTCATTGCAGACAATGTGAACACAAAATATTTCATGTTTTGTCTGGTCAGCTTAATTTCATTTGTAAATATACATCCTTTCCTGTCATTCAGACCTGCAACACATTCCAAAAAAGGTTGGGACAGGAGCAATTTAGGGCTAGTAATCAGGTAAATTGGTCAAATAATAATGTGATTTGAAACAGGTGATGTCAACAGGTGACTGTAATTATGATTGGTTACAAAAGCAGCATCCAAGAAAGGTCTAGTCATTTAGGTGCAAAGATGGGCAGAGGATCGCCAGTTTGCCAACAAATACATGAGAAAATTATTGAAATGTTTAAAAACAATGTTCCTCAAAGAAAGATAGGAAGACATTTGCTTATTTCACCTTCAACAGTGCATAACATTCAAGGTTCAAGGAATGTAGAGGAATTTCAGTGCATAAAGGACAAGGGCGCAAGCCTAAGCTGAACAACCGTGATCTCTGATCCCTCAGGCGGCACTGTATCAAGAATCGTCATTCATCTATAAGCGATATCACCACATGGGCTCAGGACTACTTTGGCAAACCTTTGTCAAGTACCACAAACGTAGTTACATCCACAAATGCCAGTTAAAACTGTACTGTGCCAAAAGGAAGCCCTATGTTAACAGTGTCCAGAAGCGCCGTCGACTTCTCTGGGCCCAGAAGCATCTGGGATGGACCATCACGCAGTGGAAACGTGTACTGTGGTCAGAAGAATCAGTATTTCGGGTATTTTTGGGGACAAATGGATGCCGTGTGCTCCGGACCAAAGAAGAAAAGGATCATCCAGACTGTTACCAGCAACAAGTCCAAAAGCCAGGGTCTGTCATGGTATGGGGTTGTGTCAGTGCCCTTGGCAAAGGTAACTTGCACTTCTGTGATGGCACCATTAATGTTGAAAAGTACATAGAGATTTTGGAGCACAATATGCTGCCTTCAAGAAGACATCTTTTCCAGGGACATCTATGCATATTTCAACAAGATAATGCAAAACCACATTCTGCGCACATTACAAATGAAGAGGATACAGGTACTTGACTGGCCTGCCTGCAGTCCCAACCTGTCTCCAACAGAGAATGTGTGGCGCATTTTGAAGTGCAAAATGCAGCAACAAAGACCCTGTACTGTTGCCCACCTTAAGACTTGTTTGCAGCAAGAATGGGACAAAAGTACACCTGAAACACTTCATCACTTGGTGTCTCCAGTCCATAAACATCTTTTAAGTGTTGTGAAAAGGAATTACAACATTACAAAGTGGTAAATGCTTTACTGTTACAACTTTTTTGAAATGTGTTACAAGAACCAAAATAGGAATTTTGTTTTTTTGAAAAAAAAAAACAAAAACAATAAAAATCATGAGGAACGCATTAAATAATGTGCTGTTGTACTGTCCGCAATGAAATACAAGTCAAAGTAAATTTAGAAATCACTACTTTCTTTTTTTAATTGTGTTTTCATACTGTCCCAACTTTTCTGATTTGGGGTTGTATATATGTGTACTGTAAAAAGTATATTACAATGTACGGATGCACTACTAGGATTTAGTTTTGTCTAGTAATCTTACCAGGTATCTAACATGTAAATGATGGCCATTCACATACAGTAAGGTTGAAAAGTCTGAATCCACCATAATTATTTTTTTTTTTTATTTACTGAAAGGAGACACAATGCATAATGGACCACACCATTCATAAAACTCTTGCATGAATGAGTGTGTAAATGGGTGTGTGAACAATTGTGTGCCCTGCAATGGACTAGCAACCCAATTAGATTACGTTTCTGCCTCATTCCTAATGTTCCTACTCCATGCACCATGATCTTCAACAGGATTAAACACTTGAAGAGTGAAGAACGAATTTCAGGCTGAGTAAATGGTAGCAAGTACAGTATATTGTACAAGTGGGAGCATTTCTAGGTTTTAGCTACTTACACCAGCTGTTCATTACGAACCTATGATCCTTGTGTATAGTTTTAATCATTCATTAAATTCAGTGTATTTACCTTTCTTATTCCCATCATCTCCAGTCTCTTCTGCAGTCTTTTCTTAATGATTGGTCTGAAATTCTGCACCAGAATTCCTCTCTCTGGTTCCACTCGGGATGCAGCTAATACTTCCACAACTGACATGACAAGAATGTGAATAAGCCTTAAATGCCTGCCAGTGATATTTTTTTTAATAGAAATTGTTAAATACTTTATGTGGTTAACAGTTTGCAAACTCGTACTCTCATCCTTATTATCTTCTTCTTCTTCTTCTTCTTCTTCTTCATCTGCAGAGTTCTGCTCAGCCATTTTTGGAAGTGACTCTAAAAAACAGGTGCCATAAAGTCATATTTGCTGCAATACATTTTCTTCTGATTGTTTGAATTTCTATATACCTAGATACTGTACAATTCTCAAAAAAAACATTCTTCATCCTGGTTACAATTTACCTTGTATAAAAAAAAATATGATTGTAACTTCTTATAAATCAAACTATTCAAAAAGTCTGTCTTATTTTACCTGACTGTGATCTGGACATTAACTTCATTATCTGGAATGAAGAATAAAAACAGTTCTGTTCAATTTCAATTTAGGGCTGAACATAAGATGTAAAATGATGATAAAGATAGAATAATATTGTCAGGCAGGACGGTAACTTGCTCACCTTCTTTTTCTGTGAGTGGATGAGTGTTTCTCTGTCTCTGAGCTGTTTAGATAGAGACTGAACCTGCTGCATCAGCGAGTGCACACTAGAAATGGTGCTTTCCTTTACAGACAAGGCCTTCTGCAGCCTGTTGTTTTCACTTTCCAGCTACATTAAGCACATACACAGTCACTAATTATCACAGCAATTTGAATCTTTGTGATAGAACACTAGATATGTTTTCTTGTAATTCCTGGCAGCTTCACAAATCACATACAATCATGAACTCTCACCTTCGCTTTCTCCTGCTGGTGTCTGTTCTGCAGCTCTTCAATTTTCTTCTTCAATTTATTCTTCTAAAAGACAGAACATTCTAGACGTGATCATCTAATCTTACCATGCTGAAAATTAAAGGTTGTAGCTCATGTAAGAATCCCAGTAACTGTTGCACCTTCTGGAAGAGCCCTAAAAACTCCCCAGCCAGGTGGTTGATGATAACCTGCCAGTGGCTCCTGGCTCAACACTTGTCTCTCAACCTACTAAAGATAGGGATGTTGACTGACTGGTAAATTAAACACGGCCTAATTACTGCCAATCTCTTACTCAACCTGAACTCAAGCTCACACTCCCTCAACTAATTATTCATAAACAAGTCCACAAGATACACAGATTTCTATATTTGGGAGAGTTTCCCTTTCTTTTTTTACCTGGAGGGGTATTTTAATCTGCATGCATTTCACCATTTTCCTTAAAATTTGCATAATTTTTTTTTTTTAAACAGAAGAGAGCACAGCAATCAATATGAAAACAAACCATCTGCTCCTTCAGCTCTCTCTCTCTGATCCTCCATTGTTCTTTCTCAATTTCATTCTGACCTCTTAGATTAGACATGTTTCTCTCTCTGCTCTCCAGCTCATGTAGTTTCTGTGCACACAAAACAACATACACAACGCTAAATGATTTTAGAGTAATAATGTAATAACAAATATGTGAAAATGACCAAGCCTATAGAAAAAAAAAATCCGATTTCTTGGTCTTTAACTTCGCTGAACAAACACTGAAAAGTCCAAGTGAAAGTAACTTTAAGTCAATGTTTAGACTTTTTACTCTTTTTGAATTATTAAGCTTTTGAAACATGTCATATGTTTTCAGGCCTTTCTAGATTCCTCACGTTATTATTACTTATAAAGCTTTCAGAATTCTGATATAATTTTTTTCCTCATCTCTACTTTAAGACAACAGATAAAGTTTGGCAAAATAATGTACTGTAATTTTTCATTTTAAATGAAATCTGCCTACAATTATACTGGGTAAGGGGCAACACAGAGATTACAACACAGTCAGTCTGCCTGAAAATGTCTAAATCCTTAAGCTAAGTTTCCTCGAGTAAACGCTGTCACAATTTTTGACTAGCTGTTGAATCAAGTAGTCAAAAGTTGTCAGGTTCTTTACTTGAAACCTACATCCCACCACAACATGGAGAAAAGTCTAATCTTTTCAGTTTGTTATCAGTAATGGCGTCCACCAATTATTACTAGGTATGACACATTCTTTGTGTCACAAAGACCTTTGTGACTGGTCGTCCAATTAAAAAATAGATAAAAATAGTAGGAGTGCTTTTAAAATCTGTTCTATTATAAGCCTTCAGTGCATGTCTCTATGTTAAGATATTTGAGCCTATATCGTGCAGGGATTTGTGATCGATCATAGTAAAGATGAGCTAACAACTGTATGTTATAAATGTAATAAACATAATATAAATGTAATCATTTCAGCCATTTTCTCCTCTGCTTAAGAAACTCTTAAACCTCTTAAAAGTCCTTCTCACTACTCCTAACACTTTTTGACCTTATGAGGTCTTTTAAGGGTTAAGATGCTTCATAAATAACTTTTGTCTGTACTAGGATCTTCTCTTTAATTTTAAGGGGAAACGTCCACATTTCTAAGAATTTTCTTAGAAGTCCATCACTAGGAGCACTAAGAATCTTCATGAATACAGCCCCAGACTAATAACAGTTCTGTCATATTAGGATCTGAGGATATGTGTCTCCATCTATGACCTGTAATGTGTAAATTCTCCAGCCTGCGACACACTTACAGACTCTATGGAGATGATCTTGCTTTTTATTTGCTCAAACTCCTGGTGAAGAAGCTTTATCAGGCTGTCGATTTCATCGTGAAACGTCCTTTTCTCCTCCTCTTTGCATCTCTCCATTATCTCCCGGTCTGATGCTTCTCTTCTCCGCTGCTCCTCCATCTCCTGTAGAATATATTCATATATGTATGCGACCGCATGTTAAAAGATACAGTTCTCTAGGGCTGGCTCAAACCCACCTGCTGTCTCCGATACACATCTGCCTCTCTCTCGGCTTCGAGGCGACTCTGAGTCAGTCTTAGTTTCTCCTTTAGTTCCTCCAGTTCATTCTTCATCTGCTCCACTTGCATCTTCTTATGTCTCTCTGACCAACAAACACAGTAGGCACCGCTTTGCACAATTTGAGAAAAGATTTTCTTTTTTTCTTAATGTAATTATTTTTTTAATGTAAGTATTAAACTGCTGTCTGGTGCTTCTTTGGTTCTAGCACCAAAGTTAATGCATTCAGAATTTAAGGCAAACTGCAGCTCCAGCTATTCATGTGTGAAGCATTACATACAGGTGCAAACTTCAGAACACACCGAGCCGTTCAATTATATTTTAGGGAACATTATGCTGAATCTAAAGAACATTTGTGTTATTTTGTCCAATCATTTGTGAAAATGAGAACATTATGCAGAGCCATTAATATTGCATAACTTATTGTATACAATAGTTGCACAGACACTCAAGTTAATGTTGAAACTTTGCATTGACCTTTTAATAAGTTTGATATAGTGACAATAGACACAAATAAACAACTGTCTCCTTACTCAGACCGCATAGGACAAAAAAGACCCTTTACACACGGAGGACTTCACTATGTCTACTGAATGTATGATGAGTGGAGTCTAGGATTATTTGGCAAAAACCCTTATATTAAGTGGTATCATTATTATCTGCTAAAGCAGAACTGCCTAATGAAAAGGCATGTTGTTTTAAAAACAGTTTAGATGTTCATACCAACTCGGTTTGCTCTGACTGACCCATTTTGCACAGCTCAATGAACACAATGAAAGGGTATTTTATACCTGCATCGGTGATCTCAGGGTGCCGGCGCTGAACATGAGACTGTAAGTAAGAGTAATTGACGAAACACTTCTCACAGAACTGACACTAAAAGGAGAGAAAGACCAACAGGTTGCAGTTCGTAAAACAGATATTTTCTTCTGCCATATACTGAACCAACATCATTTTTAATCACGTGTGTTTTTTCTTTATTTATATGCTTTATCTACTCAAACGGTTATCTATAAATACAGTTCATTCATTCATTCATTTTCTACCGCTTATCCGAACTACCTCGGGTCACGGGGAGCCTGTGCCTATCTTAGGCGTCATCGGGCATCAAGGCAGGATACACCCTGGACGGAGTGCCAACCCATCGCAGGGCACACACACACTCTCATTCACTCATGCAATCACACACTACGGACAATTTTCCAGAGATGCCAATCAACCTACCATGCATGTCTTTGGACCGGGGGAGGAAACCGGAGTACCTGGAGGAAACCCCCGAGGCACGGGGAGAACATGCAAACTCCACACACAGAAGGCGGAGGCGGGAATCGAACCCCCAACCCTGGAGGTGTGAGGCGAACATGCTAACCACTAAGCCACCGTGCCCCCATAAATACAGTTGTTAAAAATAAAAAAACCTAATGTCTACATTTTAAAAATGTTTTTAAAAAAATCAAGTAATTTTTAATCTAAAAGACCTAAGATAATCTAACCTTCAATGAATTAAAGAGCCAGGACAAAATAAGGTTGCCTGCTTTTATTTATGGACATAAAGGAACTCACCTTGTGGTAATTATTGGCACTGGACTGCAGAAGGAGCTGTTGAGTAGAGATAAGTTTCTTCCTACGCCGGCTCTCCAGCTTGACTTCCTGTAGCTCTTTTTCGAGTTGTGTTCGTTCCTCTTCCTTGTGCATTGTCTGGGACAGAGATCTCTGCAGCCGTTCCTCCAGCGCTGCCACCTGTGAGCTCAGATATTCCTGGCAGTGCAGCAGGTACTCTGTGCTAAACTGGGACATGCGCAGAACGTTTAGCAGTGTTATGTCTGTTGGACAGCGGCACTGAGGACACCGTTCACTCTCCACGGTGCAGAAAGTCACGGCACTGATAAACTCCTGCAACACGTTTATGTCTGTTTCTCTCTCCACACGGTCCACATCCATTGCTGCCATGCGCCGCCAGTCAATCGGCTCAGTACGGAGACGAAAGCGGAACGGCTGAGTAGGGATTGAGGCACTCCATGATGGAGAGGTTGGGGAGGTCTGTCCTGGCATGATATCAGGTTTAGGGATAACAGGAAGGGATGATGGCGATTGGCCAGTTCTAAGAAGATCAGTGAAAAAAATAAAGGAAAAATTTCTCACACAGAGAGCAGATACAGCTGACAATAAAGAAATCATTCATTGGTTCTTTCTACATCAAAAAGCACAAACACATATATGATACACAATAAAATCTAAAAATATTCCTGGAAAGTTTTTGTAGAAACTGAAATGCTCTAGTATGAAGGTTATTTACAGTATAATATAATTGGTGTGCAAAAGACAAGTTTGCACTTTTTACAGTTCAATAACAGTTTCTTCAATAAGCAAAAGCAAATTCCAAAAATGAAAAGCAGGAAAAGAGAGAGAAGAGTGAATAGCAATAACTAAGAACAGTTCCCACTCACTGTAAAATTGTTTTATATCACATGAGATCAGATTTACTATGTCTGTTAGGCAGAATAAACTGCAGACAATTTTGTTAACAGCATTAACTAATCTGCACAGTTTAGTTTAGTTTAACAAAAACTAATCTGGTTGTTGGTCTGTCTTGGTCCAACTTATTCAACCTTAATGTATCCCAACTGAGACATATGATAAGAAAAGGGGTAAAAAAAATTAAACAAACAAACAAACAAACAAACAAACAAACAAACAAATAAATAAATAGTAACTTAAAAGTACTTGAAAATACATGCATGTAAGAGAGGAGAGCTGTTTTTAAATCAGGCTGTCTGGAGTGCACAGAGTAAACTCTGACTAGACTTTTATACAACATCAGACATTTTATGTCTGGTTTTATCTAGTTTATTAAATAATTGACTAATTGACAAATATACACCCAGTTATTATTCGCCTTATGTAGAATTACAGAAAGACAAAAAAAAAAAAAAAAGAAATTTTCTAAATATATCTCCAGCCAAGTCATTTTAATATTAATTTGAAATAAATCTTGAAAATAACCTTTGATAAATGAAAACAGAATTTGAATTCATTCTGATCCAAGCTACATTAGTACAACCCAT
The DNA here is from genome assembly GCF_030014155.1 of Tachysurus vachellii. Lineage (NCBI taxonomy): Eukaryota > Metazoa > Chordata > Actinopteri > Siluriformes > Bagridae > Tachysurus > Tachysurus vachellii. The sequence goes on from NC_083463.1 coordinate 12,188,267, forward strand.
ATTTACTCCACAACACATTTGTTAAATCTTAAATTATAGCATTGAAGCTGAACAGTGCATTACTGTTTCCCTGGCGTGTATATAAACACTCGACAGTTCCTAAGCACTGCTGCGTCATTCTATACCACTGACTCTAGACAACCAAATGTCTCTCCTTCAGTTTAGTTTAAATCACTGCAATTGAAATCCCACTCATATCTGTGCACGATGATTTAGTCTACAATGTTTCGGTAGCGTTTTCTACACCAAATGGGTTTAAAATCTGCATGAAAAATTAATTAGTAGCCATTTTGTTTAAAATTGATTTCCTACATCAATAGAACATTAATTGTTAGTTAAATGGTTAACACACTTGAGTTGAACTGAAGGGAAGATTTAATGCACTGTAATGATCAGGTCTGGTGTTTGAGAAATAAAAATCAATGTTTCATGGAAAGAAAAAAGGTTTCTTACATAACTGGAAACCTCATATTCTCAATTCCTTTTTTTTGTGTCAGTATCACTTGTGTAGATGGATCATGAATTATGATAAATACCAGGATATTTTAGTTTGAAATCCAATTCACACTGATAAAGTTTAAGACACACAATGGTAAGAATGCTACAAAAATCCCTCTACTGCTCTGTCCAACCTTGTTAGAACAGCAAACTATAGAATAGTTTAAACAGTAATAAACTACTAGAATAGCAAAAATAGCAGGACTTTTACGACACAAGAACCAGAAACCGGGCAGGAAAAATCACCACTGACCTTTTGCACCCTGGACACAACCTCTTTTCCCAGGCAATCACCCTGATTAACAACTCACAACAATTATACTCCCTGCTTCATGTATTCTGATAATGCTCTCCCACACTTTATGTACATAACTGATCGATCATGTTCTGTATTCAAAACATAATGTATGTGTCCCAATACGTTTAAGCTCACATATACTTATACATATATACATATATATATGTATGTATGTATGTATGTATGTATGTATTGGAAATTAATGAAAATTAAAATATGTTTATTATATATATATATATATATATATATATATATATATATATATATATATATATATATATATATATATAGTATATATATATATTAATTTTCCTGAATTTCCAATACTTCTTAAATTGACTGTAATTCAGTGTTTTCACTTCTAGCCTACAGACTAACGGTAAAACAGCAGCATAACGAATGCTAAGCTACATGCTAACAACGTTACATTTACCAGGAGTCGGTGGTCCTAATTATCCTATTATCGAAAAAATATCGTTTTAAACGGACGTGTCTTATTAACGTTATGGACAGTTTATGAAAACGGGGGTATAACGTGAATAAATATATCCTCTGGCAGCCGAGTGAAGTTTATACCTGGATAACTTACTGCACAGCTTTGTGTCTTCCCTCAGCTCCGGCTCTCTGCTGCACATTTCCCGAAGCAGCTGAGACTTTCAGCCCTGCTGCCCTGAGAAAGCAACAGTAAAGTTTTACAGCTAAGCATTCGAGATTAAATGTAAAACATCAGGGTGTTACATCAGGAACACAAGAAACAGCCGGTCAAGGAGTTTTTAGTTCCACTTTGGGTGGAGCAGCACAATGAAGCACAAACTGTTTCCTTGGAGACAACTGACGCTGGTTGTGTTCTATTAGGAACGTTTGTGTTCACTACGTACACTAGCTAGTAGTCAGGTGCGATTTGTTCAGAATTAGTGTAAGAATTACACTAAATAATTCTTACACCAATTCTGTATCTAATTTTTGTTTCTATACTATAGAAACCAGCTGGGAAACGAACGTAAACGGTACGAGAGAGAGAGAGAAACAGAGAAACAGAGAGAGAGAGAGAGAGAGAGAGAGAGAGAGAGAGAGAGAGAGAGAGAGAAACAGAGAAACAGAGAGAGACTTTTTTTTTTTTTTTTTGCTTTTTACCATTCTTTATTTGCAGTTACATGTAATGATCTTTTATTTCCATTTTAAACGCTGATGTTGCACATGACTGCCCTTTCTGTTCACTGAGAAACTGTCTTTCATGCTTTTATTCACTGCTCCAGGTTGCAGTCCTTTGTGATTTTACACACACACACACACACACACACACACACACACACGGAGAGAGAGAGAGAGAGAGAGAGATTGAGAGAGACCACTCTTTTATAGGAACACCCTATGTGAAATGCATAAAATTATGCAGATACAGGTAAAATCTGAATGGGAGGGGGGGGGGGGTGTATCCAGAACGAGCCAAAAGGTTATCTGAGTTACTGTGTGTCATGGCTGTTTGTGTCAGATAGGCTGATATGAGTATTTCACAAACTGCTGATCTCCTGGAACCAGAAACACAGATGAGGTTAGAGGAGAATGGCCAGACTAGTCCACTGAAGCAACAGTATTTCGGACAGTATGGCTGCCTACTAATTGGTTGGTTGGTTGTGTGTTTAAAATATGATGCCAGCCTGAGCACCAGAGCTGGGCCTCTAAGCATGGCCCTTAAACACAAGCAACACAGTGACGTTTTTGGATTAAAGATTCTGTTCCGATTATTTGTGCTGCTTTAGAAGATCTTGCCAAATGGTTTAAATCACATGCATAAAGCCTCTGATGAGACGAAAAATTTAACAACACAAGAGGGAGCCAGTGACCACGACAGACATCTAAACATGTTCAAACATTTTACATAATGTTCTAGATTACATGCGATAAAATACCAAACATACAAAAAAAAGGGCTTATGTACAAACAAACAAAAAAACAAAAAACAAAAACAGCACACTGACATGTTGTTTGACTTGAGAATAAAGACCTGCAAATATTCTATCTTGGAGGTTTTAAATTTACAGGTGCCATTAAATTTTAAAGTTCATAACCTCACTATTTATATGAACCTGTATGAACACTCATGACTCTTAGGATAAGCAAACAGGATTTCAGAATGGTTTCATTGATGGATTTTATTAACTTATATTAAAAATAGAAAGTGTATCTTATAATGTTTGTGTGTAGGGCAGTGTTCATAGTTTTTCCTAATGTAATTCAACAAAATCTTTCAAGTCTGTTAAAACTGCTGCACATTGTGATCTTGAACTAGCTTGTGTATTTTCACCATATCTAAAACACAAAAATGGTGACCCAATGTAAAAATAGGGATTCAAATTATTTTAATACATGAATGAAACTTGTGCAATATCTGATCTTTTTGTTACATACTTTTTGTTCATTTCCCACACTACCTTGTGATTTTCAACTCTAGTATAAGCTAACGCTAGTGTTTTCTTCAGGCCCTTGGGACCAGTATTCCAGCCTGCTCCACTCTCACTTTGGTGTGTTTAAATAGATCTATCAGCATGAATTCTCTCTGCCTCAGTGCCTCATCCAATCCTAGTGAACAAGTCCATCCTTCACTGTCTGTTTAATGAGCAGTTCACCTTCCCTGCAGCACAGTGATGAGAGACTCTCTCTCTCTCTCTATCTCTCTCTCTCTCTCTCTCTCTCTCTCTCTCTCTCTCCCTCTCTCACACATACATACACACAGAAACACACACACACACACACACACACACACACACACACACACACACACACACACACCAACTACCACTCTCTCACTATCCAAACTGCAATTATGCTTAGAAAGCTACAACTCCACAAAGTGTGCTACATTTCTTCATGTCTGCAATGGACGACTCCTGACAAACTCCTGGCTGTCAATCATTCTGCAGTTTATCCGCTGCTGTGAATCCTAACTGCTTAGACTCTTGACCTGTAACTGCTTAGACTCTTGATCTCCTCTGACCATCATATAACTGTTACTGACAGTGAGTGATTACTGATGTGAAATCCATGAAGTTCACAGAGGACTGCATTGAAACACATGTAAACTTACTTAAACCTAACACAAGGTTTCAGTCATTTGTGATGTACACGGTTATAGTATATACAGTAAATATTGCAGTTATATGAAGAGCCAGCATACTGATCCTTAGAATATTTTGTACAGAAAAAATATACAAAATGTACAGTTGGGTTACATTTAGTCAGAGTATCAGTACAGAGTGTCTATGGAGGATGGTGTCTTTCATATTACAACCGAGCCCATTTCCACATAAGGTGTAATATTTGTACATTAAGATGGTAACCTTGTTATGTTGTTCCCTGTTGGTATAGAAGCTAGGATCCTGCACACCCACTGCTGTGGGCTGGGTTCCATTCCTGGGCAGGGAAGGAACCAACCAACCAACCAAGCCACTAATGACTTCACAAGTCAGCTGCTCCCAAGCCTGGATAAAAATGGGAGGTTTACATCAGGAAGGGCATGCTGTATAAAACCTGTGCCATATCACATACGTGGATCAACCACTAAGCCAAAAGAAGAAAAAAGGATGGTATTTGTGTTGACTGTAGTGTATATGAAAGGTAATGTGTTACAACCAAACACCAGAACGGTCTTAAAATACGGCGAATAAAATTATTTGGATTCTGAATAATATAATGTACATTATTTGCTTTTTTTATGTGAATTTGCAATTTGGAGCAATTCTTGCTAATGGTGTAAAATACTGGGAGGTATAGAAACAAATAGATTAATTTCCCTCTGACAATATGATTTACTGCAGGCTGAAATTCACTCGGGGAAGCTGATTGCATGTGCAAATTGTACAGTATTAAGGTAGGAATTGTATTTGTACGATTTGGCAAAAAAACAACTACAACAAAAAAAACAACAACAATAAATTGATAATATTTAACTATATCTATCTATCTACCTATCTATCTATCTATCTATCTATCTATCTATCTATCTATCTATCTATCTGTCTGTCTGTCTGTCTGTCTGTCTGTCTGTCTGTCTGTCTGTGTGCCGTTCCGTCTGTCCATCCATCCATCAGTCATTTCTCACATTTTCAAATTTTAGTATTTATGAGTTCTAAAATATAGGTTTTTTTTTTTTTTTTTTTTTTTTTTTTTTTTTTAATTTTGTTTGGCAGTCTATTTAAATATGCAAATATTCACAACTCAATGATTAACTTTTAGTTTTTAATTACAGTATTCAATTACAATATTTGGTGCAAAGCCTCCATTAGCCTTCATTAGATTAATCATGCACAGACTGATTGTGCATGATTAATATATTACTATGATTGTGTACCTGATTTATGCATTACTGAATAGTTTGTGAGCACAAAGCTGTTAAAGTAGCTAAGTGCTCTTTAGATAGCATCTGAAATTCCAGCAAGGAGAAATGATGAGGCAACAAGGGCAAGGGCATGTTCAAATAGAATTGAAACCAAGTGCTTTTAAAACCTTTCCATTTGGTTTACAGAGAATAAATGAAAAGGGCGACAGAAAGTGTTCTCATTTAAATCAAGAGCGAACATTAGAGATGAAATTTAAGGGTGAAAATTTGCCACTGAATTGTCATTCTTCACATTTCAGATAAGGTTCATCTCAGGCCCTCATTAGCTATGGTCAGTTGCACTTATTCAGATGACATAATTGGAACCATACAGTTTATAAAATGCTCCTGTGTGAGACATTATTAAGAAGGCACAGCAATAAATCCCCAAAATTATGTGCAGTGACAAGCTTTATGAAAACAAAAGCATCCCTCCAGGTTTGAATGTGTCAATGTGGTGCATGTGACCTTGAGAAATTGCTGAACATGTGTTATGAACGGGATGGCCAATAATTCTGGAAGCTATTCTGCACCTATTTTTTGTGCAAGTGTGTGTGTGTGTGTGTGTGTGTGTGTGTGTGTGTGTGTGTGTGTGTGTGTGTGTGTGTGTGATTGGGTGCAGAGGTGTTCACATATTGTAAATACATGCATGCTGTTCGTAAATGGAAGCAATTTCAGGCAGTCAATAAATGCAGTGCTGCACAGCATTTACATGTGCACAAAAAAGCTCTACACTGATGGGAGAAATAGCAATGCTAGATGTCAGTGGAGCTGCTGACAGGCTTGAGTTTGTGGGTCACTCTTGGAAAATGATTATATAATGGACCCTTTTGTTATCTGCTCCAATTTTGGCGACTAATATACAGACCATTTAACACTGTAAAACTCATGAATATGCCAACAAAATGTTGTCCTTCCCTTACTTCATTACTGCTTCAATGATTTAGACTTCCTTTCAATGCTCAAGCACCCAAGCCTTTAAATTTCCTTACACAAATCCTCAATAAAACTTTATCTATTTCCTCCTTCAAAATCCTCCTCTTTCCTAAAATGTCTTTTACGTATCTAAGCAGTTTCTAAGCAGTTTTTCTCTTCTTTCGTTTCCTTCTTCCTTCCTTCTAATGTAACTTTTTCCAACTGTTTAATTAGGATTGCTATTTAGTCATTTGTTATTTGTCTTGCTTACTATCTAAATTAAATGTGTTATTGTTATTATTGGAGGGCACAGTGGCTTAATGGTTAGTATAGTTGCTCCAGGGTTCGTGGTTTTATTCCCCTGGAGGTGTGAGGCGTACTGTACGTGCTAACCACTAAGCCACCATGCCCCCAGTATTCAAATTTTCTATATTTGTAAAGCTTTACAAAAATCTGGATAAAAATCAAGATCCCTAATAAACAAACCAGAGGCAAGAGGCAATAAAAAACTCACTGAGCTTGAGCAGAACCAGACTCAAAAGGAATCACATCCTCTTCTTTAAAGTCACCGGTTAGTGGGATCACAAATCATTACTCTTCTACATCTGTATATTGCAATATCCATCAGCACCAAATGTATTGAAAGATTGTTCAGTTTCAGGAAAGACAGGAAACAAGAGAGTGATCAAATAAGAAACTCAAATGAAAGGATTAAAGGAATTATCTAAACTTGGTCAACATTTTTTGCTGACTGACATTTCCTTCTTTAGTTTTATACTGGAGCTACAATGTTAATGTTGTTAATCATCCAAACAGGGTTACAGCTATTGGTTTAGTGACATTCAAACCTTTCTCAAATGCACTGATTTGTACATAATGTCAGTTTAATCTCTACGTAATGCTTGCTTATATAGTTTCTGACAGTGTACAACATGACTCTCTACAAAAATAGAAGTATGTTGGAGACCTAAAATCATGTATCAGCCACCATTAAGCCAGTATCTTGTTCTTCCTTAGCACATACAATATTTTGTGGACACCTGACCATCACATTCATATGTGGTTCTTCCATAACTGTTGGAAACACAGAATTGTTTAGAATGTCTTTATATACTGTAGCAGTACAATTTTTCTTCACTGAAACTAAGAGGCTCAGAACCTGTTCAAGTATGACAAAGCTCCTGTGCACAAAGCAAGAATCCATGAAGACATGGTGTGTAAATGTTGGAGAAGAAGAACTCAAGTGTCCTGAACAGCCCTGAACTCAACCCCAGTGAGCATCTCTGGGATAAACTGGAATTGAACTGGATGCTAGCAGCACCCTACTCCTCCTCGTTTCACATCAGTGCCCGACCTCACTAATGTTCTTGTTTCTGAATGAGCAAAATTCAACACAGCCACACTCTAATATCTAATAGAAAATATTCCCAGATGAGTGGAGGTTATAATAACAGCAAAGCAGGGACTAAACCTGGGATGCTGTGGTATAAACATCAGGGCTCTCAAGTTTTGAAGACAGGCAAGCGTGACATCAACAACCCCCAGCAACAACCCCCCACCCCCAAAACACACACATACACAAAAATAAATAAATCATTTGTAATGTTGGCGCTCATTTAAAACAATTCTAGATATATAGTTCATTAAAATAGTGTATTCTTTCTTAAAGATAAAAGATAGAGAGGGTTCACTGGTGTATGTTTTCTTATGTGGCGAGCCTTCCACCATTAGCAACACGGAAATAGTCAGAATGTCAAGTGCCAAGATAGACTGGTATTTCTGGATCCCTGGAACCATTGACACTGGCCACAACCAGCTACAGTAAAAGTGGCATTCAAGATTCGGCCATGGAGCACATTATGTTTCAATCGAACATTTTCAAAAGTCGGCATTTCACAATGTTTGTTTATTCAATCAATCAAAGGTTTTTGGAGAACTGGACCACAGGAGCCCAAAGAGTGGCCAAGTGCCTGATTTCAATGCACTCTCCTCAGCTTGCCCTCTTGTCTTGCTTTCATTGTAAACAAATGCTCAGCAGTAGCTACCACAGCTAGTGCAAGTTCAAAGTTTTCAAATGATATAGACATAGTCAATATGAGGAAATAATGTGTAAAATATTGCCACTAAAAACTTGTGCTTGTCTTATTTTTAGAGATGTGAAAGTGAAGTGACATACAGCTATATATGGTGACCCATACTCAGAATTTGTTCTCTGCATTTAACCCATCCAAAGTGCACACACACAGCAGTGAACACACACACCGTGAACACACACCAGGAGCAGTGGGCAGCCATTTATGCTGCAGCACTCAGGGAGCAGTTGGGGATTTCGGTGCCTTGCTCAATTGCACCTCAGGTGTGGCCGGCCCGAGACTCGAACCACCAACCTCAGGGTTAGGAGTCAAACTCTGTAACCATTAGGCCATGACTTTGTTTCTTATACTGTATTCTATTACAAGTTACAGTTTTTTGTGACTCTCTTTCTTTTACAGCATTCCTGCTGTTATTCTTGACCTGATTTAGATTAAAAATGATTACAATATACTTTTCATTTGATTTCAATATCACAAATACTCTTCACTTATTTAGCTCTACTATTTCTGTCCTTTGAGTGTGTGATGATTTAGACATGGAGTATTGTAGAAAACTGGTGACTACAGTAGCAACATTAGCTACCAGTAAACAAACAGAAGGCCAATCAAATGCATTTAGGAACTGTTTCTTTAATCATTTCCCCAAAACAGCATATTATCTGAAATGTGTCACCTCTTGTATTACCATGGGATAAGTACAGATAAGACATTTACATGTTGCTGCTGTGTAGCACGTGAGTGGTAGAAGGTGAATGCAGCTATTTTAAGCAGCAGCAAATCGCAGACGATGGCAGGCAGCAATTTCATGCACAGCTGGAGTCTTATAGCTTTCATCCCTCTATTCTCAGTGTTAAAGGTGTCAAGGGACACTGCACACCAGGGACAAACCACAAAGTACAACTTTTGTCTTTAGTCTCTATAATTTGTCCTTTGTTTTTCCATTTAAAGTAGTCTCCACTGATTATGAGACTGAGATATACGCATTTATGTAGTATGGGAAGTTCATATTCAGGCTTACAGTAAATGCACTCTAAACAGTAGGCAGGACGTTTTCCAACCATAATGAAAGTTTATAGCAATAGGTTTAAATGATAAATCACTGAGAACTCCTAATATACAGTATAAAGATTGCACAGTGGAGGGATTTCTGGCCATCCTCATTAATCTGTATGAGTCAAATTTAGCTTATTTCTTTTATTGCAATTTGCCTTTTAATTAACAACAATGTGAGTATAATATGTATATATCTATAACAAGGTTATAGATACTTCTCTTTCAGGACCTTGGTTTTGGAACACATCAGTGTCACTCTGGATGCATAAAGCCATGTTTTACTGTGGAGCTGGTGTTCTCAGGGTGACAGAGTGAACAGCGTTGAATCACAAAGGTACAAGATTGAGAATTAAAGCAGACCTGATTTGATGTGTATCATTGCCTTTTCTATTTTACACAAACAACAAGCACTGTAATGTATAGCCCAGATACAGGCTCCCAGATGTCATCATACACAAGAAGTACCAAAAATCCTCCCTTTGACTTTGGAAAACAATGAAAAGTTACTCTATTATTGCCATGACCTTGTAGAGTAATAAAGTATATTCTAATACAGAAAGAAACAAAGCAGCTAAAAAGGCCAGGCTGCGAATTAAGGTTTAATTGTCACCTTTAAAAGTGCTTACAAGACACAAATTCAGTAACAAAGCTGTTCATAGAGCAGAAATTAGGATGTGCCACTAAAACACATCCAGGAAATTCAGATTGCAAAATGGAAACGTATTACAAAATGCAATTATTGCTGATTTGATGCAACAAATATCCTTTATGTTTAATTATCTGTAATTTTACATGGACATTTTCAAGCTCATCTGAATCTCCATATTTATCAATTTCTGATTGGTTAGCTCTCTTATCATGAATAAGGGACTCACAAGCCAGTCAAACATCAACTATATCCTGTTCAGAAGAGCTTCATCTTGTTAGTTCTTACTGCTTTGCTCATTTAGCTAACACTGAAAGCCATCTTGATGTATCTATCTGGGTGAATAGAGCAGTTACTTGCTTGTTGGCTGCTACCAGACACATCAGAAGCTTCTTCTGCACCCCATACAGGACATTCTGATGGTGAACACAAGGCAGAGTGAAATATGCATGGGTAGTGACAGAAGGTAATCAGAGAAACTGGCAGAGTAAAAATCATACAAGCAAACAAAAAAAACTTTGCCTTGAGGAGGGCCTGAAGCTTCAAAACCAACAGGTCCAACATGTCTCTCATCATTATGACAATACATGACAATATGACAGTATGACAATACATGACAAAGGGCATCTACTCCTAATCTGGGGTAAGACTGTCCTGTTCTGAGAGGAGCAACAGAAAATTAACAATCCCACAGTACATTTTATACAGGCTTCCACTGTTGGATGCATATGTAGTTACACATGAATAATGATATTTTGAATCACCTCAGAATCTGACTGAGCCTCTGAATCACCGTGCAGAGAGTAAAAATTGTCTTCCGCCCCCACTTGCAGGTAAGCATGGGTCACCGTATAGAAGGCTTGCTGTGGAGGTTTGAAATGATGACATGCATCTTTGTTATGCCTCAACTAATAATTTCTTGTCTGTATGCAGGTAAAATACAGCTCATGGCTGGTGTAGTATAGGAATCCCTGCAAATGAAACTCAAAATGCACCTGCATTTACTGAAGTACATATCTGATCGTGTCAATAGCCAGTTTTTGGCGGCCTGCCAGAAGCTAGTTTGTGTTTCATGCTAGTTAACAACTTGTGTTTACTGTACACACGGACTAAAAAATGGATCGATTTCTTATCAAACAATCCCGCGCACAAAATGAACAGCAACAAAGCAATGTGACAGTGACAAAAGAGGTAACTGATGGGGAGCATGCATCATCCGCGACTCGAGTAATTATTGTATTGCAATATCGTACATTGTATTTAAGCAGATAAGCTATTTAAGACTGAATAACTTGGCATACCTTGCGGTGAAAGTGGCTCTCCTATTGACTTTGTCCTATCAGTGTGGCTCACATGAAAAAAATAGTGAAGACCACTGCTATAAATGATGAATACATTTCTCCTTTCAAAACAATAACACATTGCCTAAATCATTTTAGTATTAGTTTAGATGTACACCATTTACCCTACACAAGTCCCTGTGTACAAGCTGTTACTATAGAAACAGTAACATATTTTATTTTAAAGTTGGAATTACTTACAAGCCATGATGTTATATAAATGTAGCGCACACCATCTGACAATCAGATTTCAACTACGCTGTGGTATAAATGCCATGAATGAGTTTAAATTCAGATGGTGAGACTTGAGAGACTGCTGTGGATGATGCTGAGTGAGAACTAATTTCCCATGAAGATCTTAGACCTTCAGTGAGAAAAGGCCATCCCTGTGGAGATATTGAGACATCTAGAGATGTCCCAGCTCCAGATGATTCCGTTGTCATGAGGATTCAGGCTTTCAAAAAGTTGAAGCAAACCACATGTGGTCTTTGGGGACAACAACCTCCTAATCAATACACAATTGTCAGACTTTATATGACTGTAGAAAACATTAGACATTATTCCTAATAACATTCTCCGGTGTTTATAACAATTTATAATCACAACCTCCAGTGTCACCCAAATGATGATGAGGCTCACTTTTGAGTCTGGTTAGTCTTCTCAGTCTTGCTCGTTGGGGATAAATGCAAACACATTTAACCCTTGTATGTTGTTCGGGTCTGTGGGACCCATATTCATAAACATCAATAGTTTCGAAAAACTTTGCTTCCTTGTAAATTTGTTGATTTTTTTCCACTCATAAATTGATTAAATTTGATTTTCTTTTTTTTTTTTACATTTCATTAAAAAAACAACAAAAAACAAGTAGCACTTTACTTAAAAAATGTGTTGCTGTTATATGCTGTTTATTTTGCTTGTAATTGGGATAAAGTAAACATCTGTAGAGTATTTTAACATAAAATTTTTGATTGTGTTGAATTAAAAACCCAAAAATGCAGTGGAACCACCAGACCCATGAACACTGGCTGAGTAACAAAAATACGAAAACCATACAAGGGTTAAATACGTCTGATATTAATCTTGACCTTGTGTGTAATATTAATCTTTATATAATTAACTCTTTTGTTAAAAGCGCTATACAAGTAAATTTGAATTGTACTGAAATAATTTTTTTAATTTTCACTTTTTTGTTGATTTTTTTGTTGTTCCAGCAGCAAGATCCTGTCCTCTGAATGCCATGGCCCAAGTTGATTCCTGGGCAGGGCACCAGCCCAGCTGCTGTCAAGTTAACTCGCAAGCATGGATAAAATGGGAGCGTTGCGTCAAGAAGAGTGCCAAAATCAAATATGTTCATTTTACACGTGATCTGGCATGGCAGTCCCAACAATGGAGCAGCTGAAGTACAACAACATTAAAACAGGTTATGATAATCTCATCTGAGCTATTATATAGATGATATGAGAGGTCATTTTTATTTATCAAGGAATTAATACATGTTTATGATGTAAATATAATGCCTTCTAAAAGGGTATAAGTGTATGTTTTTCTTTGACAAAACACATATTTTCAATAAATCTGAAGAAGAAGAAGAAGAAGAAGAAGCAGAAGAACTGTCATCTATGCTCACAGAGTACAGTGAAACTTCACATATCCCTGCATGTAAGAAAGTTAGGGTCAGAGTGCAGAGTAGTTTAAGAGCTGACACTAACAGCGTGCTACCTTCTGATTAGTTGCCCAAAGTCTCAACCATTGAGACAAAAAAAAATCCATTTCCTGTGAACTCCTCATACATGGAACATACCAGATATTGATAAACCCATAAAAATATATGCTACACTATTTTGATACCAAATATGAAATGATTGCTGAAAGGATGAGACTTTAGAATATCCAGTCAGTGTTACAGCAATGAACAAAGGCTGGTATGAACACAGACATAGAGCATTTGGTCTAATTTATGCATTTAATCTTTTTCTCTTGGCACTTCTTGATGTTAGAAGACTTTAAAATGAATTGACATTACTTTTGGTTTAGATACACAGAAAATGGAAAATCATGAACAAACTGTAGTTTTCATAATGATATACTGAATAAAGTAGTAAATGTAAATTTTACTGTGTCGAGTATTTTTTTAATACTAAGTGTACTTTTGCTAACAATGTTCTAAAGTACATTTATTGTGACTCAGAATCAAGATGGTTTTAAGTTCACTAACTACAATTTTCCATCATAAATCATGAAACATCAGAAGTCTAAATCCTCTGTTTAAGACCTCTAGTCCTACAAACATAACAAAGAGATGCTGATTAATTGTTGATTTATGGTTATCTTCACTGGTTTTAGGTTGATGACAGAAAATCTGTTGAATCAGTTCTCTTTTTTAATCTTGATAGTATCCTTTGTGGTCGATATAAATGTAGAAAAAAGAAAAATCTGTTTTAGTAGAAAATCTGTAAATTTGAGAAGTACAGTGAGACCACATCTGAAAACGTTGATTTTTTTTTAGATTATAAATGGAAATAAGGAGGTTTTGAGAATATTTACATATTTAAAAAAAGAAAAAGGTGAATGTCTTAAATATTTAATACTAAACATTCCATTCTATTTTAGGTCCCTATCTGAATGTAAGCAAATGTGTGATATTGACCATGTTAACTGCTTCTGAACTGATACTGAAGGTTGTGGCTTTTACACACACCAGCAAAAACACACACCAAATACAAATGAAATTCATATAAATATTTCACTCATACTACTTTCCATTCAAGTTCTCGCTGATAAAATAAATTGTAAATTGAATTAAATTAGAAAAGAATGTACAATAGAAGTTTTCACACACAATTTTAACATATCGCAATCCTAAATTTATTTCTTGCATCTGTTAACGTCAAGTCCAATCAAGTCAAGTGAAGTCAAGAAGCTTTTATTGTCATTTCAACCATATATAGCTGTTGCAGTACACAGTGAAATGAGACAACGTTTCTCCAGGATCATGGTGCTACATAAAACAAAGACAGAGCTAAGGACTTAGTAAGTAGTCCTAGATACATAAAGTGCATCTGTGCAACCTGGTGCAAACAGTGCGGGACAAGACAAACAAGACAGACAAGACAGTGCAGAACAAAAGACAGTGCAGACAAAAAGACAATACAAAAAAAGACAATACACAAAACACAATAGACTGAAACAGCGCTGACCAGTGTAAATACTGTATGTTCAAACAATATTGTGTGTGCAGAAACACTAGAATGAACACAGTGTTATAGCAGCAGCAATGTTTTACAATTCCTTCTATTTCTCACAATTTTGCAGCAAAATCTCACAATTCTGACTTTATATCTCACAATTTTGCACCAAAATCACACAATTCTGACTTTATATCTTGCAATTTTGAGGTCACATCGCAAAGTTCTCAACTCAGTCGATTGCAATTATGAATTTTCAAAAATTCTAATTTTCAAAATCCTTGTCTTTTCTGTGTGTGAATAAGAAAGTATGGACCAACAAAACACTAATCATTCTCTACAAATATGCTCTATAATAACAATTATCTAGACAAAACAATAAGAACCAGACCCTGTGACCCTCAAATGGCCCAAAAGTTGAGAATAAAAAACAAAAAACAAAAAACACTACAAAAATATTCTCTCCCTCCTCAGTTTCCTTCCTCCGTTACTGTAGATGGCGCTGTCGGAGATGATTTCACACAGAGGAATAAAGCTAGAGATCGAGAGGAAAACCGCACACACACACACGCACACACACACACACGGAGGCAGTAGCGTCGCTGACAGCTCACAACTGTGGAGCACTTCAGCCAGGCAACAGCGTACACACACACACACACACACACACACACACACGTACCTCCTTAAGGCACAATAGAAACGCAAATGCACGTCATGAAATCGACTTGCAGACTAAACTAAGCATCATTTTCAGCACTTTTCCTCCAGAACCAGAGCATGTGTGTCTGATCGGTGATTTCTGTGCCTGCTTTTTGCAGCATGACATGCAGATAGATCACCCTCATCAGCACCACCATCTTCATCATCACCCTTGTCATCCTCCTCTTCTTCCTTCTG
This sequence comes from Tachysurus vachellii, assembly GCF_030014155.1. Classification (NCBI taxonomy): domain Eukaryota; kingdom Metazoa; phylum Chordata; class Actinopteri; order Siluriformes; family Bagridae; genus Tachysurus; species Tachysurus vachellii. The sequence goes on from NC_083463.1 coordinate 12,203,570, forward strand.
CTGTAGTGTGGTTTAATGGGGCTCCTGAGGACCGTGATGCCGCCCAAGTTTCAGCTCCTGGCTCTGGTGCTTTTTGCGCTGGTCATGATCTTCATCGAGAACCAGATCCGCAAACTGGAGGAGTCCCGAGCAAAGCTGGGTAAGATCCAATCCTGCTACTCAGCACCTCAGTGTAGATGAAATACACGACAGTTAAACTCGTGTGCACGTTTTACACAAGTTAGTGGAAGAAGCAATGCTTCAGATAACCAGATCTCAAAATTCTGTTTCTTCTGCAAGGGGGGAATGAATGTCTTTAATCAGATGCAGTGTAACTGATACTAAGCTTTGGTTTGGGTTTTTTCTGAACAAGCCTTACTTTCTAGTCAGTTTTTCAACTCAAGTTGTATTTATTTGTATAGCTCTTATAACAATTTCCCATTGTCTCAAAGCAGCATTCCATACAGAAGTATAGAAACAAAAGAGAAAGAAATAGAAATATATAATAATAATAACAATAATAATAGTAGTAATAATAATAATAATAATAATAATAATAAGAAGAAGAACAACAACAACAACAACAAGAAGAAGGAAAAAATAAAAACCAGTAAACATACAATTAAAGTTTAAAATGAATTCAAAATGTAAAATACTATATATATGTGTATATATACATATATATGCATATATACGTATATATATATACGTGTATATATACATATACATAAAACTCCCTGAGAGGACATGAGGAAGAAACCTCGAAAGGAACCAGGCTCAGAAGGAAACCCATCCTCATTTGGGTGACACTTGACAGTAAATAATGTAAATGTAAATAATGTCATTTCTACAACAGTTTATAATAGTGCAACCTAGAACTCCTGAGGAAATAATGGGGCAGACTCTGAGTTCAGTGCAGACCTGATTGCCGATAAAGACCAGAACATACAGCAGTTTTAACTGACAGAAAAAAAATACTAAATGATCTAGAAATTAAGTGCTTGAAGAAAAAATATAAAATATATGTATATCAACAAGCTGGTTAGCTGGTTTCTAACAGGTTGTGTCTATGGTGTGTACAGGCTGGTTATGTTTGAGCTCAAGTACAAAAAGAAAATTTTTTTTTAAGGCTGCTTGATTGTCTTCACACTTTTGGCACCTTTTATAAAAAAATAAAAACTACAGGAGCTGAACAGAAGGTGTTCAACAGAGATGTAACACCCGGTGAACCCACATGAGAAACAGATGTGTCAAGCAAAGACCTGAAAAATAGTCCTGATGCTTAGTTTACTTTCATGAAACACCACTGTTTTTACTTTACTACTTGAAGTTTTCCTTCACGTTGATAACCACTATTTGTTACTATAACCCAAACCTCTTACCAGGTGAAATATACCCACTAGTCTTCCTTTTATCCTTGACCACTGTTAAAAACAGAAGGACCTTTCTCAGCAATGTTTTAACACTGATGTGATTAGCACTAATGTTGATCCAATACAAATGTATCAGACACAGAAGCAATCCTATGATGGTCCCTGTCCACTAATACATTTCTTTCTAAATATATTAATATATTTCAATACTAAAGTTTCTTTCAATAACACTATTAATAACCAGAATAGAAAAACTACAGAACTGATAAATCAAAAAAGGAAAAGAAATATGAATAACACTAGTTATTGGGGTTATACAATAATTCTGTGTTGATTTGGTTGTAGGAGCTTATGCTGATATGTTACTGTACAAAATGCTTTACTTGTGTGATTCAGATATGCTAATGGCCTTGAAAGCGGAATTTATTCTCACTTTTTTCCCCAGCCTGCCTTAAATGGTATACATTTTTTGGTTAATTTTAGGTTATATTGCAGTTCTCTTTAACACCACAATTCATGTTTCGAACACCGTATGGTCTGTCTACATAAATATTAGGCTGCAGATGATCCACTGACATGTTTGCAAGAAATCCTGTTTCAAAGTTAATTCCTAGGTGCTCTTAAGCTGTAAAAGATACTAATGTCTTGAGCATCTTTGCCCAGACGAACATGTGCGTTAATGTTGACATTAAATTTTAATTGACGAAGTCTTAAATAGTATTAAAGTATTTTGTGCCATGCAGTGCCTTACAGCCTTTAAGAGACCTACATTATACACCTGTGTATAATAAAATAAAATAAATGCTGTAGGAACTTTAGTGTGCCAAATGCCATACTATACAATAAGCATTTACATTATACACTCTATTGTCTAACCATCCAACCACCCATTCTCTACACAGCTTATTCTACTAGGTCACAGGGAACCTGGAATCTGTCTCAGGGCACAAGGCAGGGTACATTGTAGGGTATTATCTCACACACACACACACACACACACACACACACACACACACACACACACACACACACAGCAGACAATTTAAAGATTCCATTCAGACTACGTTCCTGATTTCTGCTACCAACACAGCAGGAATCAAACCCCCAACCCTATACCAGAAGTATAATCTGTTTCTCAGTTGGTGACAAAGGTTGTTGCTAGCTTAATGGAATGTGGTGGGTTTTTTTTAAATGTGGGCTAATTTAAAAGAAATTTGTAAGATGTCCTCTTCACCAGAGTGTCTTCATCCAATCTGAAATATTTTTCTGAATAAATTTTCTTATGGAACATTAGTGTCTGATATCCCCACCCCACAAACACCACATAAGGAAAACTCTAATCATTTAAAAGTTCACGAAGTGTTCAACATTTCACACTTTTTTTTTTTTTGCTTGGATAAGTTTATCGTTTGGGTACTTGAAATGCACTTTTTTGTGTTTTTAGTGTGAAAACTGTTTATACTACAATATAGTGTAGAATAGTGCATAAGTATGTGACTGGGGACCTTTTGTTGCTTGACTATCGACTCTAAGTTAGTATGTGATAAATCATGGCATCCAAAGATAAACAATGTTTCCCGGGCTGCTATTTGGATGTCATTACACTGACATGTTTTTACGTGAAATGAGACCATGTTTTCTGACCTATATATAGATTTTGCTCTGTACATGGCTTGTGCTAGTGCATTTAACCCTAATGTTTTTATTGTCTTCTTTTTGCTTTTTAAAAAAAATTAAAAAATTAGAAATCTATTTATATCATACTGTTAGGCCAGTATGAAGTAACCAAATAAAATTAGCACACAGCCAAAATCAACAGAAATAGCACTCAGACATTCCCCTTCATTGGCTTGCATGAGACTGGCTCCTGATAATTGCATATGTCCTGTAATGGTGTGTGAGATGATGGAGGCTTTGCAGTGCAGGTGCACAGTGCTGGAACCAGCATGGCTCTGCTTTTCTGGCTCAACACAGGCTGTAGAATAGATCAGATGGAGTCTAAAAACTTGGGCTGAATTCCTTGAACACTTAAAGTGAGAAATGCGAGTGAAGCTTCTGATTCTGTGTAGTAGGGCATCCAATATTGGCTGATTTTTCTATTCATAAATATGTCTGGAAGAGAGACACAGTGTTGCTGAGAGTAGTGTGGCTTAATTTGATTGTACTGAAAAGGGTGTGTAATTTCCTTTTGACTACCGAACAATTCTTTTGATTGTACATGGGTTGTTTTTTTTTCTTCTGTAATTTAAGCCTCCTTTTGCATCGCTTCTTTTTTGCATCAGTGCAAAGCTGTGAAGAGGAATTCACGAGTTCTACTCTGAATGGTTGATTTGCATTGAAAAAGAAATAAAAAAAAGATTTATAGTGGTACCTTAAATTCTATCCTGCTGAAAATAAATGAAAATCTGCGATGGCTTTATTATGACTGTGTCTGCCAGTTCCATATGTTTCTCCCCCAACGTTGTTGTTTATCCTTTGCTATTAAATGAAAAAGCCACAGGGGAACATTAATTTCCAATGGATATGCACAACCCGGTGCTGTAGTTCCGGCAATAGCGAGAAAGGCAACGTATCAAATTGAGATATTTATGGACAGTAAATGAGTTTCTTAACGCAGGAATGTGATGATGCAAATGAACAGCTTCTGTAAATTCCTCTAAACTCTTATATGCTGTGGTTTTTCTGATGAACTCCAGGTATCCTCCCAAATAGACTTGTCTTTGGTTCCCATAAACACACTCTTAGCATGTTTTCTACTAAATGTCTCTACACCATTGCCGGCATACCCTAGGCTTCAGAAGTCCTGTATTTGCTTTTATGGTACCAACAATGTCTATAATAACAATACTAGAAAAATATTAGAGCTAGGACATGACCAGCACTAGGACTTTGTTATTTTCTAAAGCACAATCATGAATTTGTAGTGCTATTGTTATGGAAACCGGTACTAAGACCACAAATCAATGCTCTCAGTTTTGCCATTAAAACTTTACTTGGTCTAAATCTGTTATTTTTTCAATATCATCTAATCCATAACTCTCACTTGTCATTCTTGTTGCCTCACTAAGTGTCTGCTTTACATAGCAATGATATAAAATAAGACTTTCCCTGTAGCACTTGCTGGGTGAATGGGCTGTGCTTAGCATATCCTTAACGTCCTGCGTTATTTGTACAAATAATAACAAAGTAGATACTTTTTTTTAGTTAATTTAATAGAAATTTTCTGTCAGCTTAAGAAGATATTACAACCAACAAAGTCTTGGTCTTGACATGGACTCAGCTGTGTGTGGTGTTGGTCTCCATTGGCAAAACTTTTTCACAATATTTAGCACCTCTTTATAAACAAACTCAAGCAGAATGGAGTGTAATGTTAGGATCTAATCTTGATATCTAATACACATTTGTTAAAACCTTTTATACAATGCCGAGAAATTCTGGATCGTGATTGGTTGAATCGGGCTGATTGATTTTTTGTATTAGCATGGCTCAGACAATATGGATGTATTAATGTGGTGAGTGTCTATAGTAAGAATTCATTCAAATTTAGATTCTAATAATAAATGGTTTAAAACTGTGTTGGTAGTTAAAAAAAAGTTCAAAACTATGAAAAGCATCTATGGACAAGTAAAATGATGATGATGATGATGCCCTTTTTCTGTAAAAGCTGCATTTTTATATTTAACTTCAAGAAAATGTGACGAAAAGGAAAGTTTCTAGCTGCTGTAACAAGTGCTAACAGGAATTATTTTGTTTTGCAGTTTTGCAAACCTAACAAAAGGTGAACAAAAATAAATTCTTTAATCAGTAAAAATATAATATTTAGCCAATCACAGTGCAAAAAACCATAGGTCACTTCAGGGCCATTGTGAATAGTAGCGGTTAGTTAAGCGTTTTGTAAAGTAATAAAACAAAATCATAATGCAGCTACTGTGTCATATGACTAATGACTAACTTATGAGCGAACACACGCTTTTGAGCACAGCACAGTTTTGAGATGAATCTTGCCCTAATTAACACTACAATGAGTTCTTTTTGCATGGGTGTGCCTCATGTTTTTGCACCTTATGACTTCCTTTGAGCTGCAATAATATTGTCACCTTGTATATTTTGATGGGTTTTGTAGTTGTGTGATGCCATGGCTAGGTCTGTGTGTAAATGGAAGGCGAACATTTCATAATGCCATTGTTTCCACTTAAAGAATTTGACACGATCAGATGAGGTCGCATTACGCAAGCCTGGGCACGTTAATCCAATTACCTCATTTAATTCAGAATGGTGCACACGACACTTATTTTAATTCGAATAAGTAGCTTTTTATTTGAACCACTATCATATGCTAGCAGTGCCAGCCATGTACAGAATGTGTATGGAGATATGAATCACTCCATTAAGACGGGAGTTAATTAAATCGAACGGAGCAGAGCCGATCGAGGGTGGAAAGCATTGATGGATGAGCATAGAGGCTTCTCACATGTGCAGCCCCACAGATGACACGAATGAAATATTTTTCTGAAATATTTGCCTTCTGTGGCTGTGAATTTATAGCCACTAGACTGTAGACTGTATTAGATTGCTCCCACATAACGTACTTCATTAGGAGATGGAAAGCTCTAAGATTTCCCTCTTTCCCTCTGCTGCTACACTGAAAGCTGTGTATTTCACTGTCATGCTAATAAACAATGTTGTGTAGCGGGTCACTCCATAGTCTATTTCACTTTTAAGGGGAAATCCAATTTTACTTACTGCTTGTTATTTTTTATATATATATACTTCAATACATGTTAGACGTGTGTGACAGGTTTCTTTGTATTGGTTAAACATCTTGATCAAAAGCCCCTGCTTTCTAGTGATGTAACCCCCGGTGTTTGTTTGCTGCAGACATGTCATGATCTGGACTGGTGTGGATGTAGGTTTTTATTCAAGCTAATCAGATGTCACAAATAGCTCCAGTTGTTTAATCCGTTGTTTTTTGTTTTCAGTAGAAGATTTATACATTACAGCAAGGTGAAATTGTGTTCTTTGATTATCTCAGCTCAGAAGGTTGTAGTCAGCTATGATACAGTGCCCCTGAAGCAGAGAGGGTCAGGGGCCAAACAGCGGCAGCTTGGCAGTACTGGAGATTGAACACTTGACCTTCCAATCAACAACCCATAGCCTTTATCTCTATCATTATGACTCTGGTTGGGTTGGAATGAACACGTTCCAGCACATCAGTACTTTGCACAGTGACCTGTTTTAGAGAGGTTGCTATGAATGTAAGCACTCTTGGAATTCTGATCAAAATTAGATGAATGGAACGGATCTGCTGTATGAATCTAATTCGAATCTGTACAAGCAGTTGTTACATGTTTGTTTATAGTGATCTTTTTTAGTAATCATTTATCATAAGTATGCATTTTATTCATTCAAATAACCTTGATTAATAAAGCGTATCAGGGAATGCAAGTGATCTACAAGACTCGTAAATGAACTAAAGTGGGCATTATATTTTTAGATGAAAAGCAGACACAGTCGTGGATAAATCTCTGTAATGTACACAGGCAGAAGCCTTTTGTGATTAAAATGATAAGGAGAAAAGCCAGTTAAACCACGCACTGCTTGAGCTCCATTTTATTTGCAAAGAGATTAAACAACTGAAGCATGGAATTCAATCAGTTTGATGCAAATAACACGTAGTGTAGTCAGTTGAATATGTTTTGGGAACAGTACGCCCCGGTGGATAATCAGAAATTATTGAGCAGTGTTGAATCTCAGCAAAGTTTTGAACTGAAGTGGTGTTGCCGTATCTCATATTTGTGATCTAAATAAACCATGACAGCCACAGGGATGGACAAATCATAAATTCATTAGCTAGCTTTGTGAGCAAGTCAAAGCTCCAGTATGATACACAGTCCCATATTTTGGTTTTGTGGGAACTTAACTGACACGGCTAAAACCTAGTAGCTAATATAATGTAATAATGTATAATAAACAAATTATCTGCTGTTGTGATGTAACAAAAATGACACGTGATATAAATATTTGACCACACCAAACAATCCCCCTTCCCAGAATCAAAGCCACAAGATACACTATAATTAATCAAGAGATTGGCCGATGTATCGCACACAATCTCATAAGACTACATTGAATTGAAGTGCATTATGTTTACAAATATACTGCTACTGTTGAGGCATGTTATGTCTGAGGCAATGTTGTGTCTGTGGTAAATCCATACAGTGCCAGTTTTAAAGTTCTCTGAACGTAGGTTTTTTTAGGACAGGCTTTACTTCCAGACTTCTGATCTAGCTAAAGTTCTACTGGTGTGAACTGCTCATCTAAAATCTTGTGTTCACCGACTATAAAAGCTGACATTCAGCTACAAATGCCAAGAGTGTCAACAGCTGAAACTGGGACTGATAATCTCGGAAAAAATAATCCTTTTATTATTTTTTTTTATATACAGATTGTGGATGGTTTTAGCTTTCTAAAGGGGTTCTACTTCTAGCCTTTTGTGAATATACCGAATATCAAGACCCTTTTGTGGTCGATATTCTGCTTTTTATTGCTAAACACATGGAGGGGAAACAGACAGGTGAAGGGAACTTAAGCATGCATCCATGTTAACTTGTTAGATTGAAATATGTTTTATGCAATCCCTGTAATTCTACACACCTAGATCCTGGCCACATCCAGTAATACCTGGCTCATGTATCTTGTGCTGCATCTCCCTGCATTTCTCAAGCTCAGCTTAAATGTGCGAATGTTACCACTAAAATATTTCTGTTAGCACAGCAGGCACACTTGTATGTGCCAGAAAACAGTTGGTGTACACATTGCCGACAGCATTTTCAGCCCACCCGTACGAGATCAAGATCTGCTGAAAGCTTCTTTTTATATTTTTACATTAACATTTAGTTCCTTGGCAGATGCACTTTTATTTATTTATTTACAAATACACATGTATTATGATTTATGATCTGATTAATAATCAAACTATTGAGCTGACACTGATTTCTCTCTTCTGACCCAGATATGAAACATTAGGGTCATCTGATGAATATTTTGTTTTTAAATGTGACTTTACAAAAGCTAAAAACTCGAATATTTTTTAACTATTGTTGCTAAAAGTGTCACAAAAGCATATGGCAGCATGAACCTTCCTAGCTTACATCCTTGTTAGCAGCAGGTGAATTCCCAGGATGGACACACCGAGCTGGCACGCCTGGGAGACAAACTCATTACCCAGAAGCCCATGGGGTAGCTGTGAGCAGGACACAGGGACATAGTCTTAAATGGGTGTCCTCGCTCTGATGACTTCTAAACAAAATGCTTTTTTTTTCCCATGTAGATTTTCTCTGGACCTAGCATGTAGGCTAATCTGTAGAGTTATTGAAATTTTTATTGTTCGCTTTTCCACTTAAGTGTGATGAACATTCTTATTTTATGTTGTACGGTGAACAGAATTAGTGAATTGATTGTTGAAGTAATGTATTACAAAATGCAGTTATTTAGAATCTTTGGTCACATACACATATCTCCATGTAAGGTTACACAATTTTTCTCCTTATGAAGAGGCAGCCAGTGAATAATGTCCAGTGAAGTGAATGAGGCAGTGTTTATCAGTCAGTATGTACTGTAAATCTCAGTAACTGGGCTGGACAAGGAGGTGCATTTTATGTGTAGGAGTTAAAGTTATTATTCTCTGTCTTAAAAAAACAAAGTTTTTTAGGAGAACCAGGTGGAATTAAATAGATCTGAGCGTTATTGATGCGTTTGGAAAAGATTCTGTCCAAAAGCATCTGTAAAAGCAAGGAAACATGAAACATCTATATAAACCGTGAAAAATTTTTGTGTGTGTGAATTTATGTGTGTGTGAATTTACACATAAGAGAACCTCTATTGACTAGCTTTGAATCTTAGCATTTGCAGTGAGTTATTTATATGGAAAATGTTGTCAAGATCAGATAAGACCTAAATTCCATTCAGGAAATATAACATATATAAGACAAGAGAAATCGGTTTAAAGACTAATAAGCCTTATAAAAGCAGTACAGATGGTATAGCAGAATTAATATTACTAGAAGAGTTAGCACATTATACCCTTATGAGGAACAGATATTTAGAAACTAATATTATTAATGAATGTATTATTAACATTTTTTATTCATTTATTTGTTCAAACAATGAAAACTGGCTTATAATGTGATTCCATTTGCACAACAGCTGGTCAGATTTTAAAAGGCTTTTGTCATGGTTTGCAGGTAAATTACGTTGATTAGCAGTAATATTTTTTTTTGTCTTTAACATTTTCTTTGTATTGTGCTGGATGTATGACCCAGACTTCATCTCTATAATTTCTCTCAAATTTTAGCCTTTTGGCTCAGCATCTGCTGGATACACTGTTAAATATATAATATATATGTTTTATTTTGGTGGATAGTGCAAGATAAAAGTACTTCTACTTCTGCTTCAGAGAAATTCTTTTTCCTATGTTCATTAGTCGCCATCTTGCATGTTTCTCTCTGTAGCCTTTTACCGATTATTCTGGACATCAATATGTGCCATGTATTAACATACTGTACACACTCCAATACATAGAAATGAATTGCAAAGGGGAATCACTTTTGAGTCATGGTCAGCATTTTATTCTTAAAAAGCAATATCCTCCTGATTTGTTTTTTAATGAATAGATAAAGCACAAGATTGATGCAATAACGATTTTTCTTTTTGGTGACACTTTATGTGTATTGCATTTGACGTTTTTCTTCTGCGTGATTACTTTTTTGTCTAGCATAGACTCTTCATAGACATGATACCAATTTTAACTTATAATTGAAGCGAATCTTGATACATTGGCAAAACTAAATAATTCAAACCTAGTTCATTGTATTATCAGATCACATGTCAGGACCATGAACTGCTGCCTAGTTGGGACTCGAGTGTCATGTTTCTGTTTGAGTGCCTTGGGATCCTCTACTGTACCTCAATAAAATTTTTTAAAAAAAAAACTATAATTTGTTGCAGTTACAGTGAGGAAAATAAGTATTTGAACACCCTGCAATTTTGCTCTCCCACAAGTTCTCCCACTTGGAAATCATGGAGGGGTCCGAAATTGTCATCGTAGGTGCATGTCCACTGTGAGAGACATAATCTAAAAAAAAAAAAAATCCAGAAATCACAATATATGATTTTTTAACTATTTATTTGTATGATACAGCTGCAAATAAGTATTTGAACACCTGTCTATCAGCTAGAATTCTGACCCTCAAAGACCTGTTAGTCTGCCTTTAAAATGTCCACCTCCACTCCATTTATTATCCTAAATTAGATGCACCTGTTTGAGGTCGTTAGCTGCATAAAGACACCTGTCCACCCCATACAATCAGTAAGAATCCAACTACTAATATGGCCAAGACCAAAGAGCTGTCCAATTTCAGACCCCTCCATGATTTCTAAGTGGGAGAACTTGCAAAATAGCAGGGTGTTCAAATATATCCCACTCATCCACTCATGCAGCAAGTTATGGTGGGAAAAGTTATTTTTCTCCTTTGTCTGTACAGCTTGAGCTTGATCCACTGTGTGCAAATTAGCATATGCAGGCAGATAATGTGATGCTGGAATATCGAAACAGTATTTATCTTTTTTGCTTCTGGAGCAGCTGTATAAGCTTGCACTCAGTACTTCATGGACCATCGCAAAATTAACTGTCTAACGTGTGCTGTTCGTGTCTCATCCAAGGCTTTTTTTTTGTTTGTTTGTTTGTTTTAGTCTTTTTTTTTGTCTGATCAATGAAGCTTGGAAAATGTATTGCTAATTTTATGGTGCTTAATTGCGAAATTTATGATGAACCTGGTGCTTCAAAAGCTAGTGACAAGACTGGTGAGTATTGTAGTAAATATTTCAATATGTCAATATAGTGCACTTTTCAGCAGCAGTATCACAATTAAATCTTGGGCATTATACCAAGAAGCATTAGATAAAATCATTGCTGAGTGTCAGCGAACACGAATGACTGTACTTTCAGTTTCTTATCCAGGAGCTCATTGATGTTCTCAGTGTGCATCCAAAAACCAAAAACAACTGCATCTACTCCTAACAATCAAATAATCAGCTACTTCAGCCAAGCAGTCATCACAAAAGCTTTTCCTGGAGATTTACATTTCTATAGAATTCAATTCCAGCCCTAATCCAACAGATCTGATCTGCTTAATCACATAGTCTGTTTATGTGGTGCAGGTGCTGGGGTTTGAAATGAATTCTGCTGGAAGGTAGATCTCGAGATACCAGGGATGTGATCGCTGCTGTGAAGCTGGTAAATAGCAAAAAGAGACACAAATGCGCACAACGAGCCGAGAGAGGTGAATGCTGTGTGTCACAGTCCAGCATGGGGATAACCAAAGAGTCTTCTGAATGCCAGCTTGACCTTAAAAACAGCTCCAGACTTGTAAAGAGGCTTTCAACACTGGCAGTGTAGTCTAAAAAGGCAAGAAAAATTGCTAATATGAAAAAATCTGACCAGGAACTCTGCCTGTAGGAGATGCTATGGGTTTCGTTGCACTGGATCTGTGCCATGATTCCTGTGAATGTAAACACAACTCATTCTGGGCTCTGCACTTGTTCAGGAAGTAAAGTAACTTGCGCATGTCTTTTTACCAGTGACAACACAGTGAAGACTTACTGTGAATACTTACTACACATAATGGCACCAAAAAAAAAAAAACCATAAATGAGTCATGTTGTTTACTCCATGAGCATTTGTGATGATGTAAGAACCCAGACCAACGCTGCAGGAAGCACTGGGAACAATCACACTTATGTCTGCTGGTCAGTTTTTGCCCACGGTTCAATTGACTGACTTGTAGTTCAGGCTTTGTGGGACCTATTTTGGTGTTTCACAAACTACACAGGCCTAAATGGTGTCTGATTGTTGCGTCATGCTCATTGCGGACAGATTTGGCACCGTGCACTCAACAGTTGTCATCCTGTACAATGAGGCACTGCTACTGATAGATGCAGCTATTTTTTCTGAGGTTATTTATTTCTATTTTTTGTCCTTTTAAGCAGTGTTGAAGCGGTTCAAATTAAGGATGCGCTGCTAACAATGCGTGATTGTATTGTGCTGTATTTACTCATACTCCTGCTTAACAAAGAGGTTAACTATGCACTAATCAGATACCTGGGTTTGCAGATTAAGGCCATTTTACACCAGAGCACTGGGGAATATTTCAGTCCTGATATTCACCTTGCACATCTCAGCACTGATTTCGAAATTTTGCCACATTCGATTATTTGATTATAAGAGAAATCTGAACTGAAAGGCTTTTCGTTTAAAATGGTTCCTGGCTGTAAAAGTTGGATAACCCGTACTCCATAAGATCTAAAGCGCTTGATTAAGCTGTTTAGAGAGTCTGTTATATCGTTGAACTTCTGTCGTTCTTTGTCTCCATCACTTCAGAGCAGAAAAGTTGTTCTGTTTGTTTTGACGATCTTGACGTATCTTCTGTGCGAGAGCTCACGGACCTGACATGAATTGATCTTCATGCTAAAATGAAACAGCATTAAACTTGGCTTGGTGACATAAGCTACATTTATTTGTATTCAAAATGTATTGATTAGCCTCGAACATGATCCTCAGACAGCTAATGTGGACAGTTCAGCTGCACAATAGACATTGATTGCAAACCTCAGTAGTGACTTTCTGTGTACAAATGAGGAAACGAATCCATAGCTCTCAACTGTCTCGCTGATTCATTGATGGAGGAAGTGCCAGTGCCAGTTGTAATTAGAAGTGTGTTGGTTACAAAGTTGGATTCAGATACTTTGGTGCCTAATATTAGGTACCCTGTTGTGAGTTGCTTTGTTTCTGGACTTGTGGTATGTGTGCTGCCTTATCTTACTTGAGACAAGTACTGATTGTTGTACTGTACTGATTGACAGACTTGTCTAGTGAAAGCAACTGGACTTCTGATATCATCTTTGAAGCTAATTTACCGCTCTTCTGTCTGATTCTAGTGTACTCGTTTTATCTTGATTCACTTCAGTTCAATTTTACTAGTAGAGCACTTTCACCAATCATCACAAACTATTTTTTATAGAAATCAAGCTGTATATTTAGGTCATTAATGCTCAAGCCAGATAACAGTAGCAAGTATAATGTCCTAAAGATGATATGAGGATGAAACCTTGAAAGAAACCTTAAGGCTTCAAATTGGAACACATCCCTCTTCTGTGTGCCACCTGGATAGAGGGAATTATAAAGCATTACTCAGTTATAAAGCATTGCATTTGGTTTTCAGAGTCTTTCCTTTATGTTGTTTGTAAGGCATGAAGCTCTCTTCTGAATGGTCGGTAGAAGGAGGAGTTGATAGTGGAAGTGCAGAGGCTGTCATCGTGATTATGCATGATTGTTGATTTGTGCTCTGAATGCATCCTTTCTTCAGGAAAATAAAAACCTGGTCTTTCAGATTTCATGTGGATCATCATTGATCAGCCTTATGGATCCATTTGTTCAGAGCTCTGGTGAGTTCTGATCGTGATGTTAATTTCACGTTCTATCTCTTGTGTTTTTTGGTTTCCATATGATATCCTCTTCATTCTTTGCAGCAATTTGTAGTTTTTGTAATTTAAACACACAATGGACTACGCATGTTGGTACTAAGCAAACGGCATGTTTTTTGGAAACCTTCTTAGCTTTGTGAGTGTTTAAGCCCTCTCTAACTCAGTGCTGAACAAAAACACTGTGCTCTGCTGCTTCTCTACTCTTTTAACTGAAATCTTTGTATGGGTGAAGTGGCTAGTGGCTGCTTAGAGACTGAAACTGAAAGCCACAAACCTTTAGAGAGCAGTGTGGGAACAACTTGGTGCTTTTTTAACTGGCTCCCTTGTTTTTTTTCCCTTTATCCTCACATACCCTAACTGTAGTAAGATGCTTGTTTTGGGATTCTCTGTGGCAGAGTGCTGAGAGAAAGGGCTTTCTAGGGGGAAATAGTGATTGACAGATGCCTCTTGCAGAGAACTAATTCCTGACCGCTAGCTTTTTTTTGCTTCAGCCTTATCACAAAGACTGCTTGAGAATTGTGTCAAACTAACCTCTGAGTGTTGTTTGCTAAGGCGAAAGTGTTAATGGATATTTGTCAGACAACTCTTCGGTGTTGCTGGTGCCTGATGTATGGTCGGTCTCGAGTTGTGCTGCTTTTTATTAAGGGAATTGGGACAGATTTGGTCTGCTTTGGAAATTATCAGTGAAAGTGAAACGTACAAGGACCTAACTGGATTTATGCCACATTCGACCGAGTTAAAGGAACATTTTAACTGGTAATAAAATAAGTGTTACAAACAAGTAACTAAATCCCTGCTTGGGGGATGACTAGGCCATAGAAAACTAGGTCTTTTTCTAAGAAAGAGTCTGATGAGGTCAGTGGTCAGCATTTAGCTCTGAGCTATGGTGTTTTTTGTCTTCACTTTGAATATAAAATATTATATGAATCTTGCTGGCATCTTAATTTTCTCTACTTATGTTCAATGTAAAGGTGGCTGAATGTTGCTTTAGCAGGTGAGCTACATGACCACTTTATGCCTTGGTTCTGAAATGGTCACAGGTCATCTGCGTATGCTACAGTATGTACTTTATTTAGGTGGCTTTCACACTGGGCATGTTTGCTGCAGTTCAGATCCTTGTGTGAATGTTTAAGACCCACTCAAATCGATCAAAATCGATATACATAAAAATACATGTCAGCTCAAACCTGTGTATATCCAGGACAGGTAATACTTTTGAACTGGACACTACACTAGTGATTTGTAGCTTTTAGTGGTTTAATAACAATGTCTTTTTTTTTTCAGGTTGTCTTGTAGTTTTAATTTAATTGGGATCGATAATTAAATGGTAAGTAGGGATATCTTTCTTGAATCTACCTCTGTTAAATTCTTATTTAAGGACAGATCTTTAGTATGACATCATGTTTCCAGGGACGCTTCCTTACCGTATCATCAAGCAGTTAATTGGCTGCATACAGATGTGTGATAAAATCACTTTGCTCTGGCTAAACCACAGTTTCTTTACAGAGAGATTGATTAGTCCTGCTTTGGATTTTATGCCTCGCAGCTGTAATTTCATTTTAATCAGATTCAAACTTGACCCTATTTTCCACCTACCTTTCAAAGCTTGAACAATAAGAATAGAAAATTGTGGTACGAGGCATGGAGCGAGAAGCGTCTTTTGGTAAAAAAGTGGTTTCTCGGAAACATTTACAGCTTGACAAATCCCTTTAGTATTTCAGAAAATACAGACATTTGTGCATAGAAATGTTTCTTTTTGGTACATCGCCTATACTGTGACACTGGGCTCAGGAAATGTGACAGATACTCCATGATATTCTGGTGGGAGGATAAGATGTTTAAGATGTTTAAAATGCTAGGATATTTTTTTCCTTTTTTCAACTCTGCATCTGGGAAAAAAAACTTTAAAAGCTTTCAGACTTGTAGCTAATCTATCATGAAAACTGATAAATGCATCATTTACAATTCAGATATATCAAATTTCTGCCTACTAAATGATTTTCATAGTGTTGAAAATTTTAATATTCTTTATTTTAATAAAGTTTAATATTCTTTATAACAAATGATTGTTTTTGTTCATGTTTTATACATCTATAGACAGAATCGCTCATTTTTTCCCCTCATATTGAAGGTTGTCCCTGGTTGGCAAGTAAACCAAAGGAGATTAACACAATTCTGCTGGCTTTTAAGCAAATCTATTTGTGGTATTCTGGAGTGTGTGTATTTAATAATGTGGCTGCTCTACATTGTCCTCTTGTGTCCATGTCTGTCTTATCTCAAGCCATCTGCATATGAAGCATAGATTTCAGTGATAAATGGTGCTGCCCAGACTGTAGACTCTGTGAGCAAGGTGGCTTTATCACAACAAACCACACCTCAATGACACCAGCAGTGTTTTATACACACACACACACACACACACACACACACACACACATACTCACCAGGCATCCGTGATCACTACAGCTGTGAGGTTTAGATTTGCCCTACTAATAACTGTTGCCCTACTAAAGACTTTCAGACATTTTATATATTCTCTCAGCCATCTATAGAATAATACAGACAAAAAAAATATATGTCTTGGGAAGTAGTTGTTTTCAAAAGATTCAATTCTGAACCTGGCAGGTTGTGCATGAATGCCAGACTTGGGAATCATGCTCGTGTGAGACATCCGTTCATCTCCATTCTTGTCACGCTCTGAGCTGGTGACCTGCTGCTGGTGTCTGTGTGTGGGTATGAATGGGTTCCGACATGCGGTCCTGCACCCATTCACTGCTCCTCACTCATACATATCCACAGCCCCCACTCTCATCACCAACCTCTGGACCTTCGTTTGTCTAAAGTCTGAAAAGAGAGGCAAAATTCTAAGGAAAGAAAGAGCAGTTATGCTGTAACAGTGCTAATTGTGCTGTTTGTACCCAAACATGCATGGTAGCTATTATTGTTCTGTGGGAATGCTTCTGTTTTCATGGATCAGTCATAATGCTGTTTTTCTGGGGATTTTTTTTTTTTTACCTTTAACCATTTTCTCAATTCCAGAAAATTCCTCCATTTTCTGAGGTTAATATTATATGACATGGGTCTTAGAGAAATATGCGCAATGCAGGCATTAGCAGTGGTGTGTTTGGGCTTCAGACAGCCTCAGTGTTGTGGTGCTATTGATTTGAGTGGTGTGAGAGAGATCAGTGCTATCTTTTTTCACATTTGTAAACTTATGCTGACACTCTGACCCTCACCGATGAAACTCACAATGGGTTTGGCACAGAGAAAGTTCAGAATGTGCTTATTTAGCTTTGGCAGAGGACAGTCGTAAATAATTCAGATCACTCTCTCACCTGACTGAATTATTCGAATGGAAAAGGACAGCTGGTGTCTCATCACCTACTCTTAGACCTTTGAATTGTCCAAGTAGCACAACTGATGTCCTGTAAAGTCAGATAGAACCATATTTTATTAATTATTTATGTGACAGTAAAGATTTAAAAGCATAACGTCTCTTGGAAAGATGAACATAGGAAACATGAATCTGAGGAAATGTGAACATAATTGTGAGCATGGGATTTGAAGAGCTAAGACAAACTGGGCTAAAATGGTGAAAGGGTGCATAGGGGTAACCCCTGGTGAGAACAGATACATGAGAAATAAGTACATGGAGAAAGGGAAAATTGCGGTAACTTGAGGGAATACACCGCTGGATAATCTGTAGAATTGCAAAATTGGGTACATTGGGTACAGAAATTGGGTAGAAAATGGGGAAAGGATGGGCTTGGTAGTAGATCAGACCTGAGCAAGACTTTTAACCCACAGTTGTTATGTATCTGGTGTAAGACCTTTAACCTACAGTTGTAACATATCTGGTGTATATGTTAAGTAAGTTTGCCTTATACCAGCAATAGTACCATAAACATAAATTTTTTTTGTACTGTTACACCTCTGATAATCAGACAAATATTATTTCTGGTGCATCAAAGAAATGAATTGAATTAATGCTATATAGGGTAGCTGTGTGTGTAGTTGTGTGGTGGGGTACACTGTGAATGGGTGTAAGATGTTACATTGGGCATGGCCATATGATGACAGGATCCTGAATATAATAACCTTAAATGACAGGGGACTACATGAGGCAGTAGATAGTTGGGATACATTGGAAACAAACCTGTGTGAACATGGAGTATGTGACCATGGAGGATATAAAGCAAAAGATTCTTTGTGACTTTGTGACTTGACCTTCTGTCCTTTAGAGATTTGTTCTTTGGTCAGTAAATGGTGTCATCTTCATGCTTTTAGAGGGAACTAGTCTGTTTCTTTCAGATTATTTTGGGTCACTTGACGTTCCCTTTTTCTATCAAGCTATGAAATCTGGAATTTTGAAATTTCCTTATCGCTCACTGGAGACTGGACCAATTCTTGAAATGATGTTGAAAATCGTATAAAATACCATTATTTATTTATTTATTTGTTTATTTGTTTATTTTTAAAATGAGTGTATTTCTCTTCATAACAAATGTTTGCAAGAAGCTGCACTTGAAAAGTACACATTTGCATTCATTAATTTGGCACACATTGTGTACAAGCCAAGAAAAATCCAGTCAGAGCACAGAGCTTAGCATTTGTTGGTCTTGTTAAGGCCCCAGAAGCAGCTCTTTGGCAGTCCAGGGAATTGAGTTCACTGCTTGGGGATGCATGAAATATTAATCATTATGATTGACACTTGTAAAAGTTGCATCATAGCTTGTTTCTACTGACACACTTTTTAAACTATCGCATTGTTTTTAGACTCATGGAAGTGCATTTACAGTAACACTATACTAATACTGGGTAATGACTCTACCCAAGACAAATTCCTTTGAGATTCTGGACCATGTTGACATGATTGCATGACATTATTTCTGTATATTTGGTTAAGCTTCACATACTGTACAAATATCCCATTTTACTACATTTTAGAGGTACTTGGATTCAGATCTTGTGACTGACCTATGAAGTACACTGAACTCATTGCCATCTTCAAAAAACAAAGTAAGTAGAAGGAAAAAACATGAAAAGGGAGGCCATGTAACATAAATGATATACTGTAAATGCCTAATTAAAGTACAAAGGACAAGGACAGCTGACAAATGTAGGGAGAAAGATCAGCATGAAAATCTTAATATAACACGTGTCAAAATCTTGAAATTCCACTGTAATATAGATGAAGGAGGAAGGGTCCACACATTTTGGAAAATTCTTTGAGACTTCAAAGAATAAATCGTATTTTTCTCAAGATGTAAGACCGAGCATGTTTCCTCAAGCTGCCTCAGAAAACATAGTGGAGCAGTTGATTTTCAATCCCTCAGAACAAATTCTCTTGGCCACCACCATGCCTAGCATTAACGCTAATTGCAAATAATAAGGCAACGACAAAACTGTATCAGAGGAGCCAAAGATGGTCAATTCCCTGACCGTATGCCGCAGAATAACAAGAAAAGTTATCTCGCCAAAACCTGTGTAGTTTCCGGCAGGACCAAAAAGAATGAGAGAGTTCCCTCAGCATCCCGACATCGATCACAAATCGGAGACACTGCCGACTAAACTGAATTAATTGCAGTCTAGCATTAATGGTATAGCTATGTATTCTTTGTAGGATCGTAGACCAGAGATTGACAGATAAACTGATACCAGCCTCCTTTTCCCAAGCTACCTTAAGAAAATCAGAAGTATTTACCAGTGAAAAGAACAGGGAAACAAATACATATCCCTAGAATCTGACGCTTGACACAATAGTTTATAGCAATGTATGTGTTTTTAAAGGCTTTTCTGTTCACCACCGGTGTAATGAGTGATTATATGTGCTTGAACTATTCTCGGAGTTTTTAATAAATTTGCATGTGAGTTTATGTGTAGACTTACAGTCCTGCTCACCATTATTGGCACCCCGTCCTGTTTTGCATAACTGAGTGAATGTCTTCAGAAATAAATGGAAATGTACCAACTTTATATCAGCAGGATCTTTTAATTGGAGGTCCAAAGTAATTTAACAAAGACATTTGTTATTTCAACATAGATATTGTAATTCCAAAGGAAAAAACAGAAAACCAGCATGTGCACTAATATTGGCACCCCTCCTTAATATTTGTTTGCACACCCTTTGGCAGCGATGACAGCCTCCAAACGTTTCTTATATCCATCTATAAGCTTCTTGCACTTCTCGGGTGCTATTTTCTCCCACACTTCCTTTGCAATATGCTCAAGATGTTGAACATTTGCAGGGTTCCTTTCTCCAATGGCAGATTTCAGCTCCCCCAAAGATTTTCAATTGGATTGAGATTAGGACTCAATGCTGGTCATTTATAAACAGTACATTTTTCCCCTTTCAACCATTCCTGCATGCTTTTGGAGGTGTGCTTTGGGTCTTTATCTTGCTGGAGGACCCATGATCTTCACCTCAAACCAAGTTTCCTTACACTGGGCAAGACATTTCGCTCTAGAATTGCTTGATAATCTTCTGATTTCATGATGCCTGTGATACGGTCAAGGCCTCCAGTACAGCGTTATGGATTCTCCACCATGCTTGACTGTTGTAGTGTTAATTTTGTCACCTATTTTTAATTTAGTCTTAGTCTTAGTCTTGTGCCAAATGTCCTTGTTATTTTTTGTCATATTTAGTCATTCACATATCTTTTTTTGTTAGTCAAGTTTTAGTCGACTAAAAGTCTTTTAGTCTAGTTTTAGTCAAAAAATTGTAGCTTGATCACATCTGGAATCTATTGTACTATACATGTATATAATCTATCTATCTATATACATACATACATACATATACATACACACACACACATTATACATATAAATTACCAACTTAATGCAAGTTATACATGGTATTGCACACACCATTATTGATGATATTTGGAGCAATATTACATGTAATTGTTAAACTTGATTCCCTTACATATACATTTGCTTTTAAGCCTAATTATTAATTTTGATTATAATGTGATTGTGACAGGGGCATGGGAAGAGGTTTCAGGTTGGGGTGCTGAGTTTTTTCTGTCACCACTTTTGAATAAGAAACAATATCGAGGCTATAAAACTTGTCAAAACTCCGCGAATCACAAAAGTATCAGTGAGAAGTTGAGAACACTTGTTTAAACAGTGCATACACTCGAACTTGACTGCGCATCACATTTTTTACTTTATTGATACTGCTTTTAATCGTAATGCAAAGACCAGTCATCGGGACATAAGCTGTCATGTACAATAAAAGAGCCTGCACAGCGACAGGAAATATAATTTAACACAAAAAGCCGCCTAGACCTAGGGTGGACTTGCGCTCGGACAAATTGTTTCTACGCACACACTAAACAGCGCGAAGCCGCGAACTCGTTCTGAATATTTTAAAGGCGTAACAGCTGATGAAAAAGCAGAGACAATTGTAGACGAAAATGAAGAGAGATTTTATCTTAGTTTTTATTTTATACAAAACATTTTCGTCTCGTCTTTTTTCGTCAACAATAATGCATGTTAATTTAGTCTTAGTCAGCGTTTTTGGACAGTGGTGCAGTCTTGTCATCGTCTCTTCTTAGTCATGAAAAAAAAAGGTTGTTGACGAACATATTTCGTCTCGTCTGGTTCTCTTTCGTGAAGATAAATCGTTCCTTTTTATGTTTTTTCTTCAGCAATAGGGTCTTCCTTGGCCTCCGCCCATAAAGCCCTGCTTTGTTTAGTGTGCAGCATATGGTACTTGTTGAAACAATTACACCAGACTGCTCCAGGTTGGTCTTCAGGTCTTTAGATGTTTGACGTGGTGTTTTATCCACCATTCGCACCAACCTTCGAAGACTTCGGTCATCAATTTTTCTCTTCCCCCCACATCCAGGGAGGTTCTTGACAGTTCCATGTCTGGAAAACTTCTTAACATTACGCACCATTGAAACAGGGATACCAAGGTCTTTGGAGATGGCCTTATACCCTTTGGAGGTCTTGTGCTTGCAAATAATAGCATTTCTGGTGTCCTCAGACAGCTCCTTTGTCTTTACCATTGTCACACATGAAGAGGGAATAACAGGTGGCTTTTTAAAACGCCAAAATGATCATTCATTGGCTAATTCATGTCACATGGGTGGAGGCAATTCATTACAGGTGATCCTCATTTGTGATTTGCAACGGGTGAGCCAAATTGGGTTTCCATACTGATTTTCAGCAAAGGGTGCCAATACCATTGACACGGCAAGCATTATGTTTTTCTATGTTTTCCTCATAATGTTTATCTTTTTAAATGTTGCATTTGCTGTTTTGTATCAAACACAAGCTATCTGTAGTAATATGTTGTTTCACTTGAAAGATTTCCTTCAGTAGATATTCCACAATATGTACATAAAATTCATGGGTGCCAATAATGGTGAGCAGGACTGTATATTTAGATTGCTGTCCCGATATTGTCATGAGCCAGTGTTTATATTAATGGATTTAAAAAAAAACAGCTGAAATATGTATATTAAATTTCTACATTCTTCTAGGCTATGATTGCTTTTACAAGCTATCAAATGTGTTACCATTCATTTGATTTCAGACAGAATTGTCCAATGATTAACAGCCTCCACCTCTGCCTTTGTGTAAACATTACTCTCCATCATCTATCATAATTCACCAGAGATGAACTTGTAGTCTCGCATAGTCCTGATCTTTTTTGTCTATATTTTCTGTGAGGAGAGTTTCAGGGTGAGGCCTCGGTCATTCATACTGATGTTGAGGAAGAGGAATGAGAAAGTAATCGCAGTTGCCAGTTCACATCCACATCTTTACTGTCCAGAGCTATAGTAAAAACCTCTAAAGGAAGCTTATAGTGAACTTCTGTTTGGAAGAGTGTCAGGGTGTGCATAAGTCTATTAGAAAGCACAAAAAAAAAACCCATACATTTCACATGAAATCAATCTCTGCACAACAAACCAGCAGGGTATATCAAACTTTGCTGAGTGATATGATGATCCATCAATAAATGATTTCAGAATAAACTTTTCTGATATAGTGTGGGTTATGCTATATTTTATATGTTAGGTCGAATTTCTTTTATTTATTTATTTATTTTATTATTATTTTTTTTTCTTCAATTTTTTTCAAACTACTGATTTAATGTAAAAAAAAAAAAAAAAAAAAAAAAAACTGGTTTTACTGGCAGTTTGTTATTATTGTATATTGCATATTGTATGTACTTTTAATCTTAGCCTAAACATTACATGAAATTACACGTACTTAAGAAACTAATGAGATAAAAACACGGCTTACAGTTACACTATGTTTGTCAGATTTTTAAAAATTATTCCCGTTTTGAAGTGACATTTTATCAGCCCCAGTGTCCTTCTAACCCTTCACCGATATATTAGTCAGGTCATAGTGGTCCGAAAATCCTTATATCTTTCACTCTGAGCCATTTTTAACT
This sequence comes from Tachysurus vachellii, assembly GCF_030014155.1. Taxonomy (NCBI): domain Eukaryota; kingdom Metazoa; phylum Chordata; class Actinopteri; order Siluriformes; family Bagridae; genus Tachysurus; species Tachysurus vachellii. Next base: position 12,226,877 of record NC_083463.1, read on the forward strand.
GACTCTATAGGTGTACCAGCTCTGTCAGGCAAGCTGCACCCACATCCATCAAAGGCAAGCGAAGGTGCATTTAGCTCGTGAGATAACAACTGTTCTCATGTGTGCTGCGCTTCTATTATCCTCCATTCACACTCTCGTCCTCCCACTTTCACAGGACCATGGTGGTGTCTGGAATTGCTTGATCTGTGATATAAGTGAAAATGGCTTTGAGACCGTTGCACTCGCTGACTCTTCTTTCACAGTCCCTTGGTAAAAAATTACTTGTAAGCTGGTGTCCAAAAGTCTTCAGCTATCTCGGCTGTATTATTCATGTCCCATCTTTTAGGGCCATCTGAGGTTAGACACTATTAATATCTAAGACGCGTGCTCGTGTTTCTGCTGTATTGTCTCCTTTGATGCGTCCTTATTGGAAAGTGACTTATAATTAGGCTAATTTTACATCTGCTGTCTGATTATTGGCATTACAGAAGCATCACTGTCTTTATTATTGCTATAAACGGGGCTTTGTAGTACAACACAAAAGACACATGGATCGTCTGTTTAACTCTTGAAAAGACTTTGGTATCCCAGGCCAATGAGTCACTTAATGAAATGCAAGGCTAGAGACTTGTGGCACTCACAGCAGATTGCTAGTCTTGCTTTGGTCTTGTCTGATGACTCATTTTTTCCCTCTTTATTTCTATTCATTTATTCTATTCCCCCAATTTGACATATGATCAAGATTTTCTTTGTGCAGCTGATATTGTATAGTGCTGTAAATCATCAGAGTTAATAGGTAAGAAATAATCTTTGTGCTTGTTGTAGATATGGTGTTATTCAAGTTGCCTTGTTTAATTGCATCCGTGTGCTGGGAGCTATGATAGATTATGGAGAAAATTGTTTTTCATTAAACCCTCTTTGACACTGTCTTGCCCAGGCTGTCTAGGTGGTGAATCAGTGTATGGTATACAGGAGTTGGGGCACTGGTAAGGACTCTGGCTCAATTTCCAGTGATGTTGTAATTTCCTAATCAGTCACTATAAACCCAAACATATCAAATATTTAAGTATTAAATGCCATAAATTTGTTAGCTTATTCACATAAGTTTCAATCGTAGTATTTTAAAAAGGTATTTGGTTAGCTGATTTATTTAAATCATAAAAGATTTAAAAGTTACTAGACTCAAACCAGATATAGAACATCAAATAAAGTTAAAAATGGCTAACCTAACCTTAGTCTCAATCATTTGACGTTATTTTCCATGGCTTAGTGATCGGATCCCTGGAGCAGACCCCAGACCTGCTAGACACATTACCTCACAGTTATCTCTTGGTTTGGAATTGTCTGGAATCCCTCAGGAAGATCTGGAATCTGTGCCTGAGGTTTAAGAAGTCTGGATGTCAATATGTTGCCATCAAGACTCCATCTTTGAAAAATGGGAAATAAATGAATGAATGCCTTCCTTGGTTTGGAAAATAAAGCTAATAAAATTGGGCAGGTGTAAGTCTTACTCCACACAGCTGCACATCATTTATGTCGGTTCTACCATCAGCATGAGATGGACACATGGACAAAGGTTTCAGTACACTTTCAATAAAGAAAAAAAACCCACATTGGTCACTGAAACTATGATAATAACTGATAATATGAATGATAACCAAAGAGCCCAGAACAACTCTCAAAGAGATTAGAGGTGAACTCCAAGGTTAAGGTATATCAGTGTCAGATCGCACCATCTGTCGCTGTTTGAGCCAAAGTGGACTTAATGGAATACTGTTATAAAAAAAGCGAGACTGGAATTTGCCAAAATGCATATTGACAAACCACAAAGCTTCTGGGAAAATGTAATTTGGACAGATTAGACAAAACTAGAGCTTTTTGGAAAGTCACATCAGCTCTATGTTCACTGACACAAAAATGAAACATACAAAAAAAAAAAGAACACTCTACCTACTGTGAAACATGGATGGGGCTTGGTTATGTTCTGGGGCTGCTTTGCTGTATCTGGCACGTGGTGTCTTGAGTCTGTGCAGGGTTCAATAAAATCTCAAGACTATCAGGGCATTCTGGAGTGATATGTGCTGCCCAGTGTCAGAAAGCTTGGTCTCAGTCTCAGGTCATGGGTCCTCAAACAGGATAATGACCAAAACACACAGCTAAACAAAACCCAAGAATGGCTAAGAGCAAAACATTGGACTATCCTTAAGTGCCGTTTTATGAGCCCTGACCTAAATCCTGTTAAACATCTGTGGAAAGAGCTGAAACATGCAGTTTGGAGAAGGCACCCTTCAAGCTTGAGACTGCTGGACTATTTTGCTCACGAGGAGTGGACCAAAATACCTGTCGACAGGCGCAGAAGTCTCATTGAGAGTTACAGAAATAACCTGATTGCAGTGATTGCCTCAAAAAGTTGAGAAATAAAATATCAAGTTAAGGGTACCATCAGCTCAGTTTCATTCATTTTTATTTTGAAATGCTTCTGTTGAACCACAATTCAAAGCAATGTCTGATTTTCATTAGTCACTTTTTTCATTAGTCATTTTTTTATTATTACTTTTGTCAGTATCAATTTATTTCAGTAAATTGTGGGTTTTCAGTAAATTGTGGGTTTTTCTTTCTTTAATGGAAAGTTTCCAACAAACATGGTTAACATGGTAAACCAATTATATTCATTTACTTCTGACTGCATGGAGGTTGAAGATCTTGCTCAACCTCCACACATCCACAAGCAGAGTAATGCAATTTAATGGTGTGATCAATACCAGAACAGTTTATTGTTATGTTCAGAAATACTAGCTATTGCCTCCAGAAAACATGGAAAAAAGTTGGATAAAAAACAACATAACAGCAAACAATAAACAGATCTTTATTTAATACCTGAGCATCTACAGTTCCACCGTTATTTCACTCAAGTACATAATTATTCTCAATCAGATACCAGGTGTAAATTTCTGGCAGGCTTTCGATATATTCTGAGAGAGTAAGCTGTATTTCAAAACAGTGATATTTTCCCCATGGGAACAGGGAACTGTTTTTTGTAGAACAATCTACATTAGCCTAACTATCTAATGATAGTTTATCAGATTTTCAGTTGTTTTGGGGTTTAGTACGTTCCAAAAATATTTCAAGAGATTTTCTTTTAATAATGATAGAAACATTCTTTTAAGGACAATGAAAAACACACAATACATGGACACGTTAATCTTTCTTAATCTTAATGAAATGATTAGTTTTTAGAGACTCCAGCAGAGATGTGGTGCCCTTCACACAGCCTGTGGTCTGTGTGGGCTTTGGAGAGCGACAGCTCTATTAATGAAAACATTTTTTTTAAATTATGGGGCAGTTTTTTATAGAATCATGGAAGAATATGGGTGTTATTATGACGTAGTGTTTAGGCCAGTCTACTGGAGCAGACCACTGATAATGACAAAAATATTAAAAAAGAAATAATCAATATATGTTGAGAATGTTATCTGTTGATTCTTTATAATGCATATGTCTTCAGGTATAACACATTCACACAGACAATCACACACATACATACATGCATATACACCTACACACACATACATACGTGCATGCATATACACCTACACACAATACAATTGATATATATATTCACACATGTGTACACACACAAACATACATGCATATACACCTACACACACACACACACACACCTACATACATGCATGCATATACACCTACACACACATACATACATGCATGCATATACACCTACACACAATACAATTGATATATATATATATTTTCACACACGTGCACGTGCACACACACAAACATACAGTACATGCATGTACACCTACACACACACACACACATACATACATGCATATACACACACACACACATACGTGCATATATATACACACACATACATACATACATACACAGATATGAATACTAGGCAAGTTTCATGGCACATTTTACTCTCACCATTGTTTGTAATGAGGATCAATCACTTTTGCTCATATTGATCTTGTAGCTAATGTGATCCTGTCTTACGGATGTAAGATAAATAGGCTTAGTCACTTACACTCTCTGAGACAATAGCATACTTCAGTTTTTGTGAGGAGTATTGATTAAAAGTACTGTTGCTAATGGACAATCTGCATGAGAAAATCTTTAAAGAGTGTGAATTGGGTGGTCTTGCTCATGCACAATAATTACTCAGTGTAAAACACAAGAGGGAGCATTCCAGTTCAACATAGCTAACTGTTAGTCAGGCTATGTTACTGCTTATATTTCACTTCCAGTATAAGCAGAACCTGGATTTATTTCCCAGCTTTAAATGTACAGCCTGGTCTGTAGTACGGTAGCAGATTTTGTTGTTTTTCTGTACCCCGGCACATAGGAAATGAACTGCAATATTTCAGCTTTAATTATAAACTATTTACATATATATTCTGAACCACATAGAATTTGCAGCTCTATTATTCTCATGCTGCAAATTCCAAGGTGCAAAATTAACTGATATGTGTGACAGACTTCATCAGACACCGGCTATCGTTTGTGGTGAAGCTCTGCCACATCTTTTATGTACCCATTTGAGGTCCTGCATGTCCTGTGGGTTTTTTTGCTGTTCATTTGTGAACTGCAGTAACTGTACTTGTACTTGGACCTTGTACGAAAAGTTGAAGATGTTTTGTCTTCTTGGCTGGCTGGTGCATTAACCAATACCCCGATCCCTATCCCTTTTAAAAACAAATGACTGAGGTAAATATTACCAAGACCTGGAGGACTGCTCTAAATTCAGTAGAGTGTAGTAGAGTACAGAACAAAACAGCCACACACTGTCACTATCCCAAAGAAAGGACAAAACAAAACAACAATCCAGACTAAACAAAGACTAAAGAAAGAGTAGTTGGAAACCTTTTAATTTAAACATGGCCATAAGGTGCTGTATAGGTCACACCAGCTGACCCATGGGTATTGAGTGAAGGGTGAAGAACCACCAAAATGTCAATACTCTAACACTTCTTTGACTGTAAAAAATGATTTTTGTCTGCTTTATTTTTAATGTTATGAAACAACGCCCTTTAACAGGGCAAATGTCTTGACTGTAAAGAGATTGTGATTAACTCTGATGCATCAATCAACATTCAAACCATTTGCTTTCATTTCCATTTATTTTTTGGAAAAAACATACATAAACAAGGGGAAGAATGCAATGCCGCTCTCTGTATCTGTATATGTTTAGTTGATGTGATTAATACCAAAAGGATTTTAATTTGGCTTTTAAAGCCTTTAAGCTTCAGCTGTCCAGTTTCAGTGAGTCTCTGCCTGCACTAGCCTCATGTTTTTGTTCTTGGCTGGCAGTGAATCATGATGCGCTCATTTGCTCACAATTGTGAGAGCAGCAGGTGAAATTCACTTTGCCTTTCATGCCATTCACCTTCCTCATCTCTTATCCATTTATTTTTTTTTGCTAAATAAAATTACACTCCCACACCAGCATTAGTGCTTAATGTCATCGCTGCTGTTCTTGATGTCAGATTTATTGATAAATCAATCCAAAAATGGAAAATACTCTTCTTTCAAAAACCCTATACACTGATTTAAATGTCTAACAGCACATCTGCTATTGTTAAGTGTATTGTATCATTTATAGCATCATTAGATACATATTCACACAGAAAAGACAAGACACACAATATACAGACTAGCGTACAGTATAAATTTTACAATGTTAATATTGTCTCAAATGGAACAGTATTCTTTTTTAACTAACCGGATGTATACACCGTTTCTCAGTCGATTACAAATGACATAAATCAGACATAATGCGACGTAAAGCTTTAGCAGAATACGGTGGACAACGTGGGCTAATTTAAAAGACATTTGTAAGTCTCGTCAACTGGAATGTCGTCATCCATCTTGAAATTTTTTGATTTCCAGCCTCAGCACCTTCCGCTACATAAGCAAAGCTGCAAGCATTCATGAGTGCATGGAGTGTCCTACATTCTACACTTCATTTTTTCCCCTGAATAAGTGCATCATTTAGGTACTTGAAGTGCACTTCTTCTTGTTGGAATTTTTGGTTTGAGCACAGTACTCGCACTATTTATATGACACAGTGGTGCAATAGTGCATAAGTATGTATTTTTGATGCCTCTACGGACACCTAGAAGTGGAGGCATTATGTTTTCTGATGTCTCCGTAAGTCTGTGCGCCTTATGCACAGCATAATGCCTTCATTCTATACAGTAGAGATAGGGATATAGGGCTGTATTCAGATTCTAGTTAAACACAGGTACTGAGGCGTGAACACTGTAATTGTGTATGTTAACATTCGGACCTCAGACATAACAGACTTAATATGTTGCATGAGAGTTGTGCTTATGAAGTGAAAGCTGCCCATAAACACAATTTTACCTCTGTTTTGTGATTCTTATTTTGAATGTAAGTCAGCTTTGTCTTACACCAGCCTGAACGAGGAGCAGTATTAAGCTGAGCATCACTGTCGCTCAGAGTATTTCAACCTGAAACCTTTTTATTCCCTGAATATTATCACAACATTCTGAAAGACAGACTGTTTATTAAAATCTTGTAAGATAACTGCAGCATCTCCTTTTTCTTTTTTTTTCTTTTCTCCCCCACTCTGTTTTCCAATGCTCTTCTAGCCAGGTCTGTAACATGAGCTTACTTCGTCTGGTTATAAAAGGAGCAACAAAGTCTAGAACGGTGGAGCAAATAGGGTATAAAAAGAGGTAACCATTTCATTGGCTCCAAGCTCAGGTGATGCAGACACAACAGAATCTCTTAATAGAAAGAGGTATGCAATATAAAGAAAAATAACTGATACTGTGGAAGGTTTATGGGCTGATACTGACAGCCAGGAATTTTGAGATCTGGGTTTGTTTGGTTTTTTTTAGGTTAACGACATGCGAAAGATAATTGGCATCATTCCAGTGCATATTCTGCTTCAAAGCTGCAAATGAAAAAATAACTAAATACCCAGATAATTAGAAGATTTTACTGTGGCTTTGAGTATAGTGAACTATTAGACAGCAGAAGGTTAAAAGAGTTCTACAAGAATTTACTAGTCATCGGTCAGTGAATACATTTTAGTGGTTTTTACACTGGGCAATGGTCCGAATCTGAGTGTCATTGTTCTGGCTGCCTGCAGCACTGGTCTGGATTCTGACTCAATTTATTCTATTGAACCCTGATGCATTTGCTTTTATCTTGCATCATCACAGAGCATCATACAGAACGTATGTGCAGTCAGGCACCTCAGCACTTTTGTGTCCCAGAAACACTTTTGTTACACGTGTTGTGAAAATTAACGCTGTCCTCAAGTGCGGATCCGAGTACGAGTTGCGTTTAGATTCACAGAAACTGCGGCACAGATCATGTGCAACGGATTTAATCTCACATCATCTCCTACAGGTATTCGCTGGTTCGATTCCACTGTCTGCTTCCTGGTCCACACAACAGCTTTTTTCCATTTCAATTTTTCATGTGTTCTGTGCTCTGTTTCAGACTGAACTGCCAGTGTGAAAGTCTTGTTCGACTTTTTCGAATGTAAGGATTCGAGCCCTTCAGGTCATTGATGTATATTGCAATCACTTTACATACAAAGTTGTGGATAGTCCCAACAATTTCTATCCAGAAGATCTTTTAACAACAATCTATCCTTCTTTTTATCCCCTTAGCCACGTGTACACTGCACCCAGAGCAGGAACATACATTCATTCATTCGTTCATTCATCTTCTACCGCTTATCCGAACTATTCTCGGGTCACGGGGAGCCTGTGCCTATCTCAGGCGTCATCGGGCATCAAGGCAGGATACACCCTGGATGGAGTGCCAACTCATTGCAGGGCACACACACTCTCTCATTCACTCACGCAATCACACACTACGGACAATTTTCCAGAGATGCCAATCAACCTACCATGCATGTCTTTGGACCGGGGGAGGAAACCGGAGTACCCGGAGGAAACCCCCGAGGCACGGGGAGAACATGCAAACTTCACACACACAAGGCGGAGGTGGGAATCGAACCCCCAACCCTGGAGGTGTGAGGCGAACATGCTAACCACTGAGCCACTGTGCCCCCCGGAGCAGGAACAGAGAAATTCATTTTGTGTACGATAGACTTTGAATATTATGCCTTTGAAGACTCCATTAATTTTTTTTCAGCTTGTTGCCTGGGGGGTCCTTCAGTTTTCTTCCACACAGGAACTACTGACAGTTTCCAGTTTGCTGTGTTAATCATGCTGAGCGGAAGTCATTTTTCTTGTTCATCTTTTAACGAGACAGGAGCTTTAGGATGAATAAATCCAGCGGGTCTACTGGCACAGCCTGCATTAGTCTGTCTACAGATGCACAGTCGTAAAAATGCATTGGAGGTCAGTGGAATGGCCTTTAAAATTTTGAAAGGGTTTTTGGATTTTGGTTTAATTGCTGGGGTGTTACAGAGGCTGAATT